>NW_027554247.1:0-80476 GCF_045843805.1 Urocitellus parryii
AAGTATCATCAAGATTGGGTGACAAAATGTTTGCTGAGATTTCAAGAAACTCGTAGTTTTTTGGAAGCTTGGCAACCCCTTCCAATGAATGTGATTCTCGTCAGTCTCTGCCTGGGGCTACATCAATAGGACACAAACCGTAGCGATAGAACTAGGAACTACATTATTGTGCCAAGTTTCAAAGAGCTAGCACAAACCGTGTTTGATTTAGAGTTCCAAATACATGTATCCATGTAGGAGAAAACAGAGTGAAACCTAAACATGAAAACGGTTACTGCAAAGGAACGGTTTAACCTAGAAGAACCAAACTTGGTGAGCCAAGTGGGACTGGTGTACTGATCATTACCTTCCAGTATCATCAAGATTGGGTGAAAAAATGTTTGCTGAGATTTCAGGAAACTCGTAGTTTTTTGGAAGCTTGGCAACCCCTTCCAATGAATGTGATTCTCGTCAGTCTCTGCTTGGGGCTACTTCCATAGGACACAAACCATAGCGATAGAACTTGGAACTACATTATTGTGCCAAGTTTCAAAGAGCTAGCATAAACCGTGTTTGATTTAGAGTTCCAACTACATGTATCCATATAGTAGAAAAGAGCGTGAAACCTAAACATGAAAACGGTTACTGCAAAGGAACGGTTTAACCTAGAAGAACGAAATTTGGTGAGCCAAGTGGGATTGGTGTACTGATCATTACCTGCAAGAATCATCAAGATTGGGTGAAAAAATGTTTGCTGAGATTTCAGGAAACTCGTAGTTTTTGGATGCTTGGCAACCCTTTGAATGAATGTGATTCTCGTCAGTCTCTGCTTGGGGCTACTTCAATAGGACACAAACCATAGCGATAGAACTTGGAACTACATTATTGTGCCTAGTTTCAAAGAGCTAGCACAATCCGTGTTTGTTTTAGAGTTCCAAATATATGCATCCATATAGGAGAAAACAGAGTGAAACCTAAACATGAAAATGGTTACTGCAAAGGAACGGTTTAACCTAGAAGAACGAAATTTGGTAAGCCAAGTGGGATTGGTGTACTGATCATTACCTGCAAGTATCATAAAGATTGGGTGAAAAAATGTTTGCTGAGATTTCAGGAAACTCGTAGTTTTTTGGAAGCTTGGCAACCCCTTCCAATGAATGTGATTCTCGTCAGTCTCTGCTTGGGGCTATTTCAATAGGACACAAACCATAGCGTTAGAACTTGGAACTACATTATTGTGCCAAGTTTCAAAGAGCTAACAGTAACCGTGTTTGATTTAGAGTTCCAACTACATGTATCCATATAGGAGAAAACAGAGTGAAACCTAAACATGAAAACGGTTATTGCAAAGGAACGGTTTAACCTAGAAGAACGAAATTTGGTGAGCCAAGTGGGATTGGTGTACTAATCATTACCTGCCAGTATCATCAAGATTGGGTGAAAAAATGTTTGCTGAGATTTCAGGAAACTCGTAGTTTATTGGAAGCTTGGCAACCCCTTTCAATGAAAGTGATTCTCTTCAGTCTCTGCTTGGGGCTACTTCCATAGGACACAAACCATAGCGATAGAACTGGGATCTACATTATTGTGCCAAGTTTCAAAGAGCTAGCACAAACCGTGTTTGATTGAGAGTTCCAAGTACATGTATCCATATAGGAGAAAACAGAGTGAAACCTAAACATGAAAACGGTTACTGCAAAGGAACGGTTTAACCTAGAAGAACGAAATTTGGTGAGCCAAGTGGGATTGGTGTAATGATCATTACCTGCAGGAATCATCAAGATTGGGTGAAAAAATATTTGCTGAGATTTCAGGAAACTCGTAGTTTTTTGGAAGCTTGGCAACCCCTTTCAATGAAAGTGATTCTCGTCAGTCTCTGCTTGGGGCTACTTCAATAGGACACAAACATAGCGATAGAACTTGGACTACATTATTGGGCCAAGTTTCAAAGAGCTAGCACAAACCGTGTTTGATTTAGAGTTCCAACTACATATATCCATATATGAGAAAACAGAGTGAAACCTAAACATGAAAACGGTTACTGCAAAGGAACGGTTTAACCTAGAAGAACGAAATTTGGTGAGCCAAGTGGGATTGTTGTACTGATCATTACCTGCAAGTATCATCAAGATTGGGTGAAACAATGTTTGCTGAGATTTCAGGAAACTCGTAGTTTTTGGATACTTGGCAACCCTTTGAATGAATGTGATTCTCGTCAGTCTCTGCCTGGGGCTACTTCAATAGGACACAAACCAGAGCGATAGAACTTGGAACTACATTATTGTGCCAAGTTTCAAAGAGCTAGCACAAACCGTGTTTGATTTAGAGTTCCAACTACATGCATCCATATAGCAGAAAACAGAGTGAAAACTAAACATGAAAATGGTTACTGCAAAGGAACAGTTTAACCTAGAAGAACGAAATTTGGTGACCAAGTGGGATTGGTGTACTGATCATTACCTGCAAGAATCATCAAGATTGGGTGAAAAATGTATGCTGAGATTTCAGGAAACTCGTAGTATTTTGGAAGCTTGGCAACCCCTTTCAATGAAAGAGATTCTCGACAGTCTCTGCTTGGGGCTACTTCCATAGGACACAAACCATAGCGATAGAACTTGGAACTACATTATTGTGCCAAGTTTCAAAGAGCTAGCACAAACCGTGTTTGATTTAGAGTTCCAACTACATGTATCCATATAGGAGAAAACAGAGTGAAACCTAAACATGAAAACGGTTACTGCAAAGGAACGGTTTAACCTAGAAGAACGAAATTTGGTGAGCCAAGTGGGATTGGTGTACTGATCATTACCTGCAAGAATCATCAAGATTGGGTGAAAAAATGTTTGCTGAGATTTCAGGAAACTCGTAGTTTATTGGAAGCTTCTCAACCCCTTTCAATGAAAGTGATTCTCTTCAGTCTCTGCTTGGGGCTACTTCCATAGGACACAAACCATAGCGATAGAACTGGGATCTACATTATTGTGCCAAGTTTCAAAGAGCTAGCACAAACCGTGTTTGATTGAGAGTTCCAAGTACATGTATCCATATAGGAGAAAACAGAGTGAAACCTAAACATGAAAACGGTTACTGCAAAGGAACGGTTTAACCTAGAAGAACGAAATTTGGTGAGCCAAGTGGGATTGGTGTACTGATCATTACCTGCAAGTATCATCAAGATTGGGTGAAAAAATGTTTGCTGAGATTTCAGGAAACACGTAGTTTATTGGAAGCTTGGCAACCCCTTTCAATGAAAGTGATTCTCTTCAGTCTGTGCTTGGGGCTACTTCCATAGGACACAAACCATAGCGATAGAACTGGGATCTACAGTATTGTGCCAAGTTTCAAAGAGCTAGCACAAACCGTGTTTGATTTAGAGTTCCAACTAAATGTATCCATATTAGAGAAAACAGAGTGAAACCTAAACATGAAAACGGTTACTGCAAAGGAAGGTTTAACCTAGAAGAACGAAATTTGGTGAGCCAAGTGGGATTGCTGTACTGATCATTATCTGCAAGTATCCTCAAGATTGGGTGAAAAATTGTTTGCAGAGATTTCAGGAAACTCGTAGATTTTTGGAAGCTTGGCAACCCCTTTCAATAAATGTGATTCTCGACAGTCTCTGCTTGGGGCTACTTCAATAGGACAAAAACCATAGCGATAGAACTTGGAACTACATTATTGTGCCTAGTTTCAAAGAGCTAGCACAATCCGTGTTTGTTTTAGAGTTCCAACTATATGCATCCATATAGGAGAAAACAGAGTGAAACCTAAACATGAAAATGGTTACTGCAAAGGAACGGTTTAACCTAGAAAAACGAAATTTGGTAAGCCAAGTGGGATTGGTGTACTGATCATTACCTGCAAGTATCATAAAGATTGGGTGAAAAAATGTTTGCTGAGATTTCAGGAAACTCGTAGTTTTTTGGAAGCTTGGCAACCCCTTCCAATGAATGTGATTCTCGTATGTCTCTGCTTGGGGCTACTTAATTATGACACAAACCATAGCGTTAGAACTTGGAACTACATTATTGGGCCAAGTTTCAAAGAGCTAACAGAAACCGTGTTTGATTTAGAGTTCCAACTACATGTATCCATATAGGAGAAAACAGAGTGAAACCTAAACATGAAAACGGTTACTGCAAAGGAACGGTTTAACCTAGAAGAACGAAATTTGGTGAGCCAAGTGGGATTGGTGTACTGATCATTACCTGCAAGTATCATCAAGATTGGGTGAAAAAATGTTTGCTGAGATTTCAGGAAACTCGTAGTTTATTGGAAGCTTGGCAACCCCTTTCAATGAAAGTGATTCTCTTCAGTCTCTGCTTGGGGCTACTTCCATAGGACACAAACCATAGCGATAGAACTGGGATCTACAGTATTGTGCCAAGTTTCAAAGAGCTAGCACAAACCGTGTTTGATTTAGAGTTCCGACTAAATGTATCCATATTAGAGAAAACAGAGTGAAACCTAAACATGAAAACGGTTACTGCAAAGGAAGGTTTAACCTAGAAGAACGAAATTTGGTGAGCCAAGTGGGATTGCTGTACTGATCATTATCTGCAAGTATCCTCAAGATTGGGTGAAAAATTGTTTGCTGAGATTTCAGGAAACTCGTAGATTTTTGGAAGCTTGGCAACCCCTTTCAATGAATGTGATTCTCGACAGTCTCTGCTTGGGGCTACTTCAATAGGACACAAACCATAGCGATAGAACTTGGAACTACATTATTGTGCCAAGTTTCAAAGAGCTAACAGAAACCGTGTTTCATTTAGAGTTCCAACTACATGTATCCATATAGGAGAAAACAGAGTGAAACCTAAACATGAAAACGGTAACTGCAAAGGAACGGTTTAACCTAGAAGAACGAATTTGGTGAGCCAAGTGGGATTGGTGTACTGATCATTACCTGCAAGAATCATCAAGATTGGGTGAAAAAATGTTTGCTGAGATTTCAGGAAACTCGTAGTTTTTTGGAAGATTGGCAACCCTTTTCAATGAAAGTGATTCTCGTCAGTCTCTGCTTGGGGCTACTTCCATAGGACACAAACCATAGCGATAGAACTGGGAACTACATTATTGTGCCAAGTTTCAAAGAGCTAGCACAAACCGTGTTTGGTTTTGAGTTCCAACTACATGTATCCATATAGGAGAAAACAGAGTGAAACCTAAACATGAAAACGGTTACTCCAAAGGAACGGTTTAACCTAGAAGAACGAAATTTGGTGAGCCAAGTGGGATTGGTGTACTGATCATTACCTGCCAGTACCATCAAGATTGGGTGAAAAAATGTTTGCTGAGATTTCAGGAAATTCCTAGTTTTTTGGAAGCTTGGCAACTACTTTCAATGAAAGTGATTCTCGTCAGTCTCTGCTTGGGGCTACTTCAATAGGACACAAACCATAGCGATAGAACTTGGAACTACATTATTGTGCCACGTTTCAAAGAGCTAGCACAAACCGTGTTTGATTTAGAGTTCCTAGTACATGTATCCATTTAGGAGAAAACAGAGTGAAACCTAAACATGAAAACGGTTACTGCAAAGGAACGGTTTAACCTAGAATAACGAAATTTGGTGAGCCAAGTGGGATTGGTGTACTGATCATTACCTGCCAGTATCATCAAGATTGGGTGAAAAAATGTTTGCTGAGATTTGAGGAAACTCGTAGGTTTTTGGAAGCTTGTCAACCCCTTTCAATGAAAGTGATTCTCGTCAGTCTCTGCTTGGGGCTACTTCAATAGGCCACAAACCATAGCGATAGAACTTGGAACTACATTATTGTGCCAAGTTTCAATGAGCTAGCACAAACCGTGTTTGATTTAGAGTTCCAACTACATGTATCCATATAGGACAAAACAGAGTGAAACCTAAACATGAAAACTGTTACTGCAGAGGAACGGTTTAACCTAGAAGAACGAAATTTGGTGAGCAACGTGGGACTGGTGTACTGATCATTACCTGCCAGTATCATCAAGATTGGGTGAAAAAATGTTTGCTTAGATTTCAGGAAACACGTAGTTTTTCGGAAGATTGGCAACCCTTTTCAATGAAAGTGATTCTCGTCAGTCTCTGCTTGGGGCTACTTCCATAGGACACAAAGCATAGCGATAGAACTTGGAACTACATTATTGTGCCAAGTTTCAAAGAGCTAGCACAAACCGTGTTTGGTTTTGAGTTCCAACTACATGTATCCATATAGGAGAAAACAGAGTGAAACCTAAACATGAAAACGGTTACTCCAAAGGAACGGTTTAACCTAGAAGAACGAAATTTGTTGAGCCAAGTGGGATTGGTGTACTGATCATTACCTGCCAGTACCATCAAGATTGGGTGAAAAAATGTTTGCTTAGATTTCAGGAAACACGTAGTTTTTCAGAAGCTTGGCAACCCCTTTCAATTAATGTGACTCTCGTCAGTCTCTGCTTGGGGCTACTTCAATAGGACACAAACCATAGCGATAGAACTTGGAACTACATTATTGTGCCAAGTTTCAAAATGCTAACAGAAACCGTGTTTGATTTAGAGTTCCAACTACATGTAACAAAATAGGAGAAAACAGAGTGAAACCTAAACATGAAAATGGTTACTGCAAAGGAACGGTTTAACCTAGAAGAACGAAATTTGGTAAGCAAAGTGGGATTGGTGTACTGATCATTACCTGCAAGTATCATAAAGATTGGGTGAAAAAATGTTTGCTGAGATTTCAGGAAACTCGTAGTTTTTGGAAGCTTGGCAACACCTTTCAATGAATGTGATTCTCGTCAGTCTCTGCTTGGGGCTACTTCAATAGGACACAAACCATAGCGTAAGAACTTGGAACTACATTATTGTGCCAAGTTTCAAAGAGCTAACAGAAACCGTGTTTGATTTAGAGTTCCAAGTACATGTATCCATATAGGAGAAAACAGAGTGAAACCTAAACATGAAAACGGTTATGGCAAAGGAACGGTTTAACCTAGAAGAACGAAATTTGGTGAGCCAAGTGGGATTGGTGTACTGATCATTACCTGCAAGTATCATCAAGATTGGGTGAAAAAATGTTTGCTGAGATTTCAGGAAACTCGTAGTTTATTGGAAGCTTGGCAACCCCTTCCAAGGAATGTGATTCTCGTCTCTCTGCTTGGGGCTACTTCAATAGGACACACTATAGCGATAGAACTTGGAACTACATTATTGTGCCTAGTTTCAAAGAGCTAGCACAAACCGTGTGAGATTTAGAGTTCCAACTACATGTATCCATATAGGAGAAAACAGAGTGAAACCTAAACATGAAAACGGTTACTGCAAAGGAACGGATTAAACTAGAAGAACGAAATTTGGTGAGCCAAGTGGGACTGGTGTACTGATCATTACCTGCAAGTATCATCAAGATTGGATGCCAAAATGTTTGCTGAGATTTCAAGAAACTCGTAGTTTTTTGGAAGCTTGGCAGCCCTTCCAATGAATCTGATTCTCGTCAGTCTCCGCTTTTGGCTACTTCAATAGGACACAAACCATCGCGATAGAACTTGGAACTACATTATTGTGCCAAGTTTCAAAGAGCTAGCACAAACCGTGTTTGATTTAGAGTTCCAACTACATGTATCCATATAGGAGAAAACAGAGTGAAACCTAAACATGAAAACGGTTACTGCAAAGGAACGGTTTAACCTAGAAGAACGAAATTTGTTGAGCCAAGTGGGATTGGTGTACTGATCATTACCTGCATGTATCATCAAGATTGGGTGAAAAAATGTTTGCTGAGATTTCAGGAAACTCGTAGTTTTTAGGAGCTTGGCAACCCCTTTCAATGAAAGTGATTCTCGTCAGTCTCTGCCTGGGGCTACATCAATAGGACACAAACCGTAGCGATAGAACTAGGAACTACATTATTGTGCCAAGTTTCAAAGAGCTAGCACAAACCGTGTTTGATTTAGAGTTCCAAATACATGTATCCATGTAGGAGAAAACAGAGTGAAACCTAAACATGAAAACGGTTACTGCAAAGGAACGGTTTAACCTAGAAGAACCAAACTTGGTGAGCCAAGTGGGACTGGTGTACTGATCATTACCTTCCAGTATCATCAAGATTGGGTGAAAAAATGTTTGCTGAGATTTCAGGAAACTCGTAGTTTTTTGGAAGCTTGGCAACCCCTTCCAATGAATGTGATTCTCGTCAGTCTCTGCTTGGGGCTACTTCAATAGGACACAAACCATAGCGATAGAACTTGGAACTACATTATTGTGCCATGTTTCAAAGAGCTAGCGCAAACCGTGTTTGATTTACAGTTCCAACTACATGTATCCATATAGGAGAAAACAGAATGAAACCTAAAAATGAAAACGGTTACTGCAAAGGAATGGTTTAACCTAGAAGAACGAAATTTGGTGACCCAAGTGGGATTGGTGTACTGATCATTACCTGCCAGTACCATCAAGATTGGGTCAAAAAATGTTTGCTGAGATTTCAGGAAATTCGTAGTTTTTTGGAAGCTTGGCAACCCCTTCCAATGAATGTGATTCTCGTCAGTCACTGCTTGGGGCTACTTCCATAGGACACAAACCATAGCGATAGAACTTGGAACTACATTATTGTGCCAAGTTTCAAAGAGCTAGCATAAACCGTGTTTGATTTAGAGTTCCAACTACATGTATCCATATAGTAGAAAAGAGCGTGAAACCTAAACATGAAAACGGTTACTGCAAAGGAACGGTTTAACCTAGAAGAACGAAATTTGGTGAGCCAAGTGGGATTGGTGTACTGATCATTACCTGCAAGAATCATCAAGATTGGGTGAAAAAATGTTTGCTGAGATTTCAGGAAACTCGTAGTTTTTGGATGCTTGGCAACCCTTTGAATGAATGTGATTCTCGTCAGTCTCTGCTTGGGGCTACTTCAATAGGACACAAACCATAGTGATAGAACTTGGAACTACATTATTGTGCCTAGTTTCAAAGAGCTAGCACAATCCGTGTTTGTTTTAGAGTTCCAACTATATGCATCCATATAGGAGAAAACAGAGTGAAACCTAAACATGAAAATGGTTACTGCAAAGGAACGGTTTAACCTAGAAGAACGAAATTTGGTAAGCCAAGTGGGATTGGTGTACTGATCATTACCTGCAAGTATCATAAAGATTGGGTGAAAAAATGTTTGCTGAGATTTCAGGAAACTCGTAGTTTTTTGGAAGCTTGGCAACCCCTTCCAATGAATGTGATTCTCGTCAGTCTCCGCTTGGGGCTATTTCAATAGGACACAAACCATAGCGTTAGAACTTGGAACTACATTATTGTGCCAAGTTTCAAAGAGCTAACAGAAACCGTGTTTGATTTAGAGTTCCAACTACATGTATCCATATAGGAGAAAACAGAGTGAAACCTAAACATGAAAACGGTTATTGCAAAGGAACGGTTTAACCTAGAAGAACGAAATTTGGTGAGCCAAGTGGGATTGGTGTACTAATCATTACCTGCCAGTATCATCAAGATTGGGTGAAAAAATGTTTGCTGAGATTTCAGGAAACTCGTAGTTTATTGGAAGCTTGGCAACCCCTTTCAATGAAAGTGATTCTCTTCAGTCTCTGCTTGGGGCTACTTCCATAGGACACAAACCATAGCGATAGAACTGGGATCTACATTATTGTGCCAAGTTTCAAAGAGCTAGCACAAACCGTGTTTGATTGAGAGTTCCAAGTACATGTATCCATATAGGAGAAAACAGAGTGAAACCTAAACATGAAAACGGTTACTGCAAAGGAACGGTTTAACCTAGAAGAACGAAATTTGGTGAGCCAAGTGGGATTGGTGTACTAATCATTACCTGCCAGTATCATCAAGATTGGGTGAAAAAATGTTTGCTGAGATTTCAGGAAACTCGTAGTTTATTGGAAGCTTGGCAACCCCTTTCAATGAAAGTGATTCTCTTCAGTCTCTGCTTGGGGCTACTTCCATAGGACACAAACCATAGCGATAGAACTGGGATCTACATTATTGTGCCAAGATTCAAAGAGCTAGCACAAACCGTGTTTGATTGAGAGTTCCAAGTACATGTATCCATATAGGAGAAAACAGAGTGAAACCTAAACATGAAAATGGTTACTGCAAAGGAACGGTTTAACCTAGAAGAACGAAATTTGGTAAGCCAAGTGGGATTGGTGTACTGATCATTACCTGCAAGTATCATCAAGATTGGATGCCAAAATGTTTGCTGAGATTTCAAGAAACTCGTAGTTTTTTGGAAGCTTGGCAGCCCTTCCAATGAATCTGAATCTCGTCAGTCTCCGCTTGGGGCTACTTCAATAGGACACAAACCATCGCGATAGAACTTGGAACTACATTATTGTGCCAAGTTTCAAAGAGCTAGCACAAACCGTGTTTGATTTAGAGTTCCAACTACATGTATCCATATAGGAGAAAACAGAGTGAAACCTAAACATGAAAACGGTTACTGCAAAGGAACGGTTTAACCTAGAAGAACGAAATTTGTTGAGCCAAGTGGGATTGGTGTACTGATCATTACCTGCATGTATCATCAAGATTGGGTGAAAAAATGTTTGCTGAGATTTCAGGAAACTCGTGGTTTTTAGGAGCTTGGCAACCCCTTTCAATGAAAGTGATTCTCGTCAGTCTCTGCTTGGGGCTACTTCCATAGGACACAAACCATAGCGATAGAACTTGGAACTACATTATTGTGCCAAGTTTCAAAGAGCTAGCACAAACCGTGTTTGTTTTAGAGTTCCAAATACATGTATCCATATAGGAGAAAACAGAGTGAAACCTGAACATGAAAACGGTTACCTCAAAGGAACGGTTTAACCTAGAAGAACGAAATTTGGTGAGACAAGTGGGACTGGTGTACTGATCATTACCTGCAAGTATCATCAAGATTGGGTGACAAAATGTTTGCTGAGATTTCAAGAAACTCGTAGTTTTTTGGAAGCTTGGCAACCCCTTCCAATGAATGTGATTCTCGTCAGTCTCTGCCTGGGGCTACATCAATAGGACACAAACCGTAGCGATAGAACTAGGAACTACATTATTGTGCCAAGTTTCAAAGAGCTAGCACAAACCGTGTTTGATTTAGAGTTCCAAATACATGTATCCATGTAGGAGAAAACAGAGTGAAACCTAAACATGAAAACGGTTACTGCAAAGGAACGGTTTAACCTAGAAGAACCAAACTTGGTGAGCCAAGTGGGACTGGTGTACTGATCATTACCTTCCAGTATCATCAAGATTGGGTGAAAAAATGTTTGCTGAGATTTCAGGAAACTCGTAGTTTTTTGGAAGCTTGGCAACCCCTTCCAATGAATGTGATTCTCGTCAGTCTCTGCTTGGGGCTACTTCCATAGGACACAAACCATAGCGATAGAACTTGGAACTACATTATTGTGCCAAGTTTCAAAGAGCTAGCATAAACCGTGTTTGATTTAGAGTTCCAACTACATGTATCCATATAGTAGAAAAGAGCGTGAAACCTAAACATGAAAACGGTTACTGCAAAGGAACGGTTTAACCTAGAAGAACGAAATTTGGTGAGCCAAGTGGGATTGGTGTACTGATCATTACCTGCAAGAATCATCAAGATTGGGTGAAAAAATGTTTGCTGAGATTTCAGGAAACTCGTAGTTTTTGGATGCTTGGCAACCCTTTGAATGAATGTGATTCTCGTCAGTCTCTGCTTGGGGCTACTTCAATAGGACACAAACCATAGCGATAGAACTTGGAACTACATTATTGTGCCTAGTTTCAAAGAGCTAGCACAATCCGTGTTTGTTTTAGAGTTCCAAATATATGCATCCATATAGGAGAAAACAGAGTGAAACCTAAACATGAAAATGGTTACTGCAAAGGAACGGTTTAACCTAGAAGAACGAAATTTGGTAAGCCAAGTGGGATTGGTGTACTGATCATTACCTGCAAGTATCATAAAGATTGGGTGAAAAAATGTTTGCTTAGATTTCAGGAAACTCGTAGTTTTTTGGAAGCTTGGCAACCCCTTCCAATGAATGTGATTCTCGTCAGTCTCTGCTTGGGGCTATTTCAATAGGACACAAACCATAGCGTTAGAACTTGGAACTACATTATTGTGCCAAGTTTCAAAGAGCTAACAGTAACCGTGTTTGATTTAGAGTTCCAACTACATGTATCCATATAGGAGAAAACAGAGTGAAACCTAAACATGAAAACGGTTATTGCAAAGGAACGGTTTAACCTAGAAGAACGAAATTTGGTGAGCCAAGTGGGATTGGTGTACTAATCATTACCTGCCAGTATCATCAAGATTGGGTGAAAAAATGTTTGCTGAGATTTCAGGAAACTCGTAGTTTATTGGAAGCTTGGCAACCCCTTTCAATGAAAGTGATTCTCTTCAGTCTCTGCTTGGGGCTACTTCCATAGGACACAAACCATAGCGATAGAACTGGGATCTACATTATTGTGCCAAGTTTCAAAGAGCTAGCACAAACCGTGTTTGATTGAGAGTTCCAAGTACATGTATCCATATAGGAGAAAACAGAGTGAAACCTAAACATGAAAACGGTTACTGCAAAGGAACGGTTTAACCTAGAAGAACGAAATTTGGTGAGCCAAGTGGGATTGGTGTAATGATCATTACCTGCAAGAATCATCAAGATTGGGTGAAAAAATATTTGCTGAGATTTCAGGAATCTCGTAGTTTTTTGGAAGCTTGGCAACCCCTTTCAATGAATGTGATTCTCGTCAGTCTCTGCTTGGGGCTACTTCAATAGGACACAAACATAGCGATAGAACTTGGACTACATTATTGGGCCAAGTTTCAAAGAGCTAGCACAAACCGTGTTTGATTTAGAGTTCCAACTACATATATCCATATATGAGAAAACAGAGTGAAACCTAAACATGAAAACGGTTACTGCAAAGGAACGGTTTAACCTAGAAGAACGAAATTTGGTGAGCCAAGTGGGATTGTTGTACTGATCATTACCTGCAAGTATCATCAAGATTGGGTGAAACAATGTTTGCTGAGATTTCAGGAAACTCGTAGTTTTTGGATACTTGGCAACCCTTTGAATGAATGTGATTCTCGTCAGTCTCTGCCTGGGGCTACTTCAATAGGACACAAACCATAGCGATAGAACTTGGAACTACATTATTGTGCCAAGTTTCAAAGAGCTAGCACAAACCGTGTTTGATTTAGAGTTCCAACTACATGCATCCATATAGCAGAAAACAGAGTGAAAACTAAACATGAAAATGGTTACTGCAAAGGAACAGTTTAACCTAGAAGAACGAAATTTGGTGACCAAGTGGGATTGGTGTACTGATCATTACCTGCAAGAATCATCAAGATTGGGTGAAAAATGTATGCTGAGATTTCAGGAAACTCGTAGTATTTTGGAAGCTTGGCAACCCCTTTCAATGAAAGAGATTCTCGACAGTCTCTGCTTGGGGCTACTTCCATAGGACACAAACCATAGCGATAGAACTTGGAACTACATTATTGTGCCAAGTTTCAAAGAGCTAGCACAAACCGTGTTTGATTTAGAGTTCCAACTACATGTATCCATATAGGAGAAAACAGAGTGAAACCTAAACATGAAAACGGTTACTGCAAAGGAACGGTTTAACCTAGAAGAACGAAATTTGGTGAGCCAAGTGGGATTGGTGTACTGATCATTACCTGCAAGAATCATCAAGATTGGGTGAAAAAATGTTTGCTGAGATTTCAGGAAACTCGTAGTTTATTGGAAGCTTGGCAACCCCTTTCAATGAAAGTGATTCTCTTCAGTCTCTGCTTGGGGCTACTTCCATAGGACACAAACCATAGCGATAGAACTGGGATCTACATTATTGTGCCAAGTTTCAAAGAGCTAGCACAAACCGTGTTTGATTGAGAGTTCCAAGTACATGTATCCATATAGGAGAAAACAGAGTGAAACCTAAACATGAAAACGGTTACTGCAAAGGAACGGTTTAACCTAGAAGAACGAAATTTGGTGAGCCAAGTGGGATTGGTGTACTGATCATTACCTGCAAGTATCATCAAGATTGGGTGAAAAAATGTTTGCTGAGATTTCAGGAAACACGTAGTTTATTGGAAGCTTGGCAACCCCTTTCAATGAACGTGATTCTCTTCAGTCTGTGCTTGGGGCTACTTCCATAGGACACAAACCATAGCGATAGAACTGGGATCTACAGTATTGTGCCAAGTTTCAAAGAGCTAGCACAAACCGTGTTTGATTTAGAGTTCCAACTAAATGTATCCATATTAGAGAAAACAGAGTGAAACCTAAACATGAAAACGGTTACTGCAAAGGAAGGTTTAACCTAGAAGAACGAAATTTGGTGAGCCAAGTGGGATTGCTGTACTGATCATTATCTGCAAGTATCCTCAAGATTGGGTGAAAAATTGTTTGCAGAGATTTCAGGAAACTCGTAGATTTTTGGAAGCTTGGCAACCCCTTTCAATAAATGTGATTCTCGACAGTCTCTGCTTGGGGCTACTTCAATAGGACACAAACCATAGCGATAGAACTTGGAACTACATTATTGTGCCTAGTTTCAAAGAGCTAGCACAATCCGTGTTTGTTTTAGAGTTCCAACTATATGCATCCATATAGGAGAAAACAGAGTGAAACCTAAACATGAAAATGGTTACTGCAAAGGAACGGTTTAACCTAGAAAAACGAAATTTGGTAAGCCAAGTGGGATTGGTGTACTGATCATTACCTGCAAGTATCATAAAGATTGGGTGAAAAAATGTTTGCTGAGATTTCAGGAAACTCGTAGTTTTTTGGAAGCTTGGCAACCCCTTCCAATGAATGTGATTCTCGTATGTCTCTGCTTGGGGCTACTTAATTATGACACAAACCATAGCGTTAGAACTTGGAACTACATTATTGGGCCAAGTTTCAAAGAGCTAACAGAAACCGTGTTTGATTTAGAGTTCCAACTACATGTATCCATATAGGAGAAAACAGAGTGAAACCTAAACATGAAAACGGTTATTGCAAAGGAACGGTTTAACCTAGAAGAACGAAATTTGGTGAGCCAAGTGGGATTGGTGTACTAATCATTACCTGCCAGTATCATCAAGATTGGGTGAAAAAATGTTTGCTGAGATTTCAGGAAACTCGTAGTTTATTGGAAGCTTGGCAACCCCTTTCAATGAAAGTGATTCTCTTCAGTCTCTGCTTGGGGCTACTTCCATAGGACACAAACCATAGCGATAGAACTGGGATCTACATTATTGTGCCAAGTTTCAAAGAGCTAGCACAAACCGTGTTTGATTTAGAGTTCCAACTACATGTATCCATATAGGAGAAAACAGAGTGAAACCTAAACATGAAAACGGTTACTGCAAAGGAACGGTTTAACCTAGAAGAACGAAATTTGGTGAGCCAAGTGGGATTGGTGTACTGATCATTACCTGCAAGTATCATCAAGATTGGGTGAAAAAATGTTTGCTGAGATTTCAGGAAACTCGTAGTTTATTGGAAGCTTGGCAACCCCTTTCAATGAAAGTGATTCTCTTCAGTCTCTGCTTGGGGCTACTTCCATAGGACACAAACCATAGCGATAGAACTGGGATCTACAGTATTGTGCCAAGTTTCAAAGAGCTAGCACAAACCGTGTTTGATTTAGAGTTCCGACTAAATGTATCCATATTAGAGAAAACAGAGTGAAACCTAAACATGAAAACGGTTACTGCAAAGGAAGGTTTAACCTAGAAGAACGAAATTTGGTGAGCCAAGTGGGATTGCTGTACTGATCATTATCTGCATGTATCCTCAAGATTGGGTGAAAAATTGTTTGCTGAGATTTCAGGAAACTCGTAGATTTTTGGAAGCTTGGCAACCCCTTTCAATGAATGTGATTCTCGACAGTCTCTGCTTGGGGCTACTTCAATAGGACACAAACCATAGCGATAGAACTTGGAACTACATTATTGTGCCAAGTTTCAAAGAGCTAACAGAAACCGTGTTTCATTTAGAGTTCCAACTACATGTATCCATATAGGAGAAAACAGAGTGAAACCTAAACATGAAAACGGTAACTGCAAAGGAACGGTTTAACCTAGAAGAACGAATTTTGGTGAGCCAAGTGGGATTGGTGTACTGATCATTACCTGCAAGAATCATCAAGATTGGGTGAAAAAATGTTTGCTGAGATTTCAGGAAACTCGTAGTTTTTTGGAAGATTGGCAACCCTTTTCAATGAAAGTGATTCTCGTCAGTCTCTGCTTGGGGCTACTTCCATAGGACACAAACCATAGCGATAGAACTTGGAACTACATTATTGTGCCAAGTTTCAAAGAGCTAGCACAAACCGTGTTTGGTTTTGAGTTCCAACTACATGTATCCATATAGGAGAAAACAGAGTGAAACCTAAACATGAAAACGGTTACTCCAAAGGAACGGTTTAACCTAGAAGAACGAAATTTGGTGAGCCAAGTGGGATTGGTGTACTGATCATTACCTGCCAGTACCATCAAGATTGGGTGAAAAAATGTTTGCTGAGATTTCAGGAAATTCCTAGTTTTTTGGAAGCTTGGCAACTACTTTCAATGAAAGTGATTCTCGTCAGTCTCTGCTTGGGGCTACTTCAATAGGACACAAACCATAGCGATAGAACTTGGAACTACATTATTGTGCCACGTTTCAAAGAGCTAGCACAAACCGTGTTTGATTTAGAGTTCCTAGTACATGTATCCATTTAGGAGAAAACAGAGTGAAACCTAAACATGAAAACGGTTACTGCAAAGGAACGGTTTAACCTAGAATAACGAAATTTGGTGAGCCAAGTGGGATTGGTGTACTGATCATTACCTGCCAGTATCATCAAGATTGGGTGAAAAAATGTTTGCTGAGATTTGAGGAAACTCGTAGGTTTTTGGAAGCTTGTCAACCCCTTTCAATGAAAGTGATTCTCGTCAGTCTCTGCTTGGGGCTACTTCAATAGGCCACAAACCATAGCGATAGAACTTGGAACTACATTATTGTGCCAAGTTTCAATGAGCTAGCACAAACCGTGTTTGATTTAGAGTTCCAACTACATGTATCCATATAGGACAAAACAGAGTGAAACCTAAACATGAAAACTGTTACTGCAGAGGAACGGTTTAACCTAGAAGAACGAAATTTGGTGAGCAACGTGGGACTGGTGTACTGATCATTACCTGCCAGTATCATCAAGATTGGGTGAAAAAATGTTTGCTTAGATTTCAGGAAACACGTAGTTTTTCGGAAGATTGGCAACCCTTTTCAATGAAAGTGATTCTCGTCAGTCTCTGCTTGGGGCTACTTCCATAGGACACAAAGCATAGCGATAGAACTTGGAACTACATTATTGTGCCAAGTTTCAAAGAGCTAGCACAAACCGTGTTTGGTTTTGAGTTCCAACTACATGTATCCATATAGGAGAAAACAGAGTGAAACCTAAACATGAAAACGGTTACTCCAAAGGAACGGTTTAACCTAGAAGAACGAAATTTGGTGAGCCAAGTGGGATTGGTGTACTGATCATTACCTGCCAGTACCATCAAGATTGGGTGAAAAAATGTTTGCTTAGATTTCAGGAAACACGTAGTTTTTCAGAAGCTTGGCAACCCCTTTCAATTAATGTGACTCTCGTCAGTCTCTGCTTGGGGCTACTTCAATAGGACACAAACCATAGCGATAGAACTTGGAACTACATTATTGTGCCAAGTTTCAAAATGCTAACAGAAACCGTGTTTGATTTAGAGTTCCAACTACATGTAACAAAATAGGAGAAAACAGAGTGAAACCTAAACATGAAAATGGTTACTGCAAAGGAACGGTTTAACCTAGAAGAACGAAATTTGGTAAGCAAAGTGGGATTGGTGTACTGATCATTACCTGCAAGTATCATAAAGATTGGGTGAAAAAATGTTTGCTGAGATTTCAGGAAACTCGTAGTTTTTGGAAGCTTGGCAACACCTTTCAATGAATGTGATTCTCGTCAGTCTCTGCTTGGGGCTACTTCAATAGGACACAAACCATAGCGTAAGAACTTGGAACTACATTATTGTGCCAAGTTTCAAAGAGCTAACAGAAACCGTGTTTGATTTAGAGTTCCAAGTACATGTATCCATATAGGAGAAAACAGAGTGAAACCTAAACATGAAAACGGTTATGGCAAAGGAACGGTTTAACCTAGAAGAACGAAATTTGGTGAGCCAAGTGGGATTGGTGTACTGATCATTACCTGCAAGTATCATCAAGATTGGGTGAAAAAATGTTTGCTGAGATTTCAGGAAACTCGTAGTTTATTGGAAGCTTGGCAACCCCTTCCAAGGAATGTGATTCTCGTCTCTCTGCTTGGGGCTACTTCAATAGGACACACTATAGCGATAGAACTTGGAACTACATTATTGTGCCTAGTTTCAAAGAGCTAGCACAAACCGTGTGAGATTTAGAGTTCCAACTACATGTATCCATATAGGAGAAAACAGAGTGAAACCTAAACATGAAAACGGTTACTGCAAAGGAACGATTAAACTAGAAGAACGAAATTTGGTGAGCCAAGTGGGACTGGTGTACTGATCATTACCTGCAAGTATCATCAAGATTGGATGCCAAAATGTTTGCTGAGATTTCAAGAAACTCGTAGTTTTTTGGAAGCTTGGCAGCCCTTCCAATGAATCTGATTCTCGTCAGTCTCCGCTTTTGGCTACTTCAATAGGACACAAACCATCGCGATAGAACTTGGAACTACATTATTGTGCCAAGTTTTCAAAGAGCTAGCACAAACCGTGTTTGATTTAGAGTTCCAACTACATGTATCCATATAGGAGAAAACAGAGTGAAACCTAAACATGAAAACGGTTACTGCAAAGGAACGGTTTAACCTAGAAGAACGAAATTTGTTGAGCCAAGTGGGATTGGTGTACTGATCATTACCTGCATGTATCATCAAGATTGGGTGAAAAAATGTTTGCTGAGATTTCAGGAAACTCGTAGTTTTTAGGAGCTTGGCAACCCCTTTCAATGAAAGTGATTCTCGTCAGTCTCTGCCTGGGCTACATCAATAGGACACAAACCGTAGCGATAGAACTAGGAACTACATTATTGTGCCAAGTTTCAAAGAGCTAGCACAAACCGTGTTTGATTTAGAGTTCCAAATACATGTATCCATGTAGGAGAAAACAGAGTGAAACCTAAACATGAAAACGGTTACTGCAAAGGAACGGTTTAACCTAGAAGAACCAAACTTGGTGAGCCAAGTGGGACTGGTGTACTGATCATTACCTTCCAGTATCATCAAGATTGGGTGAAAAAATGTTTGCTGAGATTTCAGGAAACTCGTAGTTTTTTGGAAGCTTGGCAACCCCTTCCAATGAATGTGATTCTCGTCAGTCTCTGCTTGGGGCTACTTCAATAGGACACAAACCATAGCGATAGAACTTGGAACTACATTATTGTGCCATGTTTCAAAGAGCTAGCGCAAACCGTGTTTGATTTACAGTTCCAACTACATGTATCCATATAGGAGAAAACAGAATGAAACCTAAAAATGAAAACGGTTACTGCAAAGGAATGGTTTAACCTAGAAGAACGAAATTTGGTGACCCAAGTGGGATTAGTGTACTGATCATTACCTGCCAGTACCATCAAGATTGGGTCAAAAAATGTTTGCTGAGATTTCAGGAAATTCGTAGTTTTTTGGAAGCTTGGCAACCCCTTCCAATGAATGTGATTCTCGTCAGTCACTGCTTGGGGCTACTTCCATAGGACACAAACCATAGCGATAGAACTTGGAACTACATTATTGTGCCAAGTTTCAAAGAGCTAGCATAAACCGTGTTTGATTTAGAGTTCCAACTACATGTATCCATATAGTAGAAAAGAGCGTGAAACCTAAACATGAAAACGGTTACTGCAAAGGAACGGTTTAACCTAGAAGAACGAAATTTGGTGAGCCAAGTGGGATTGGTGTACTGATCATTACCTGCAAGAATCATCAAGATTGGGTGAAAAAATGTTTGCTGAGATTTCAGGAAACTCGTAGTTTTTGGATGCTTGGCAACCCTTTGAATGAATGTGATTCTCGTCAGTCTCTGCTTGGGGCTACTTCAATAGGACACAAACCATAGTGATAGAACTTGGAACTACATTATTGTGCCTAGTTTCAAAGAGCTAGCACAATCCGTGTTTGTTTTAGAGTTCCAACTATATGCATCCATATAGGAGAAAACAGAGTGAAACCTAAACATGAAAATGGTTACTGCAAAGGAACGGTTTAACCTAGAAGAACGAAATTTGGTAAGCCAAGTGGGATTGGTGTACTGATCATTACCTGCAAGTATCATAAAGATTGGGTGAAAAAATGTTTGCTGAGATTTCAGGAAACTCGTAGTTTTTTGGAAGCTTGGCAACCCCTTCCAATGAATGTGATTCTCGTCAGTCTCCGCTTGGGGCTATTTCAATAGGACACAAACCATAGCGTTAGAACTTGGAACTACATTATTGTGCCAAGTTTCAAAGAGCTAACAGAAACCGTGTTTGATTTAGAGTTCCAACTACATGTATCCATATAGGAGAAAACAGAGTGAAACCTAAACATGAAAACGGTTATTGCAAAGGAACGGTTTAACCTAGAAGAACGAAATTTGGTGAGCCAAGTGGGATTGGTGTACTAATCATTACCTGCCAGTATCATCAAGATTGGGTGAAAAAATGTTTGCTGAGATTTCAGGAAACTCGTAGTTTATTGGAAGCTTGGCAACCCCTTTCAATGAAAGTGATTCTCTTCAGTCTCTGCTTGGGGCTACTTCCATAGGACACAAACCATAGCGATAGAACTGGGATCTACATTATTGTGCCAAGTTTCAAAGAGCTAGCACAAACCGTGTTTGATTGAGAGTTCCAAGTACATGTATCCATATAGGAGAAAACAGAGTGAAACCTAAACATGAAAACGGTTACTGCAAAGGAACGGTTTAACCTAGAAGAACGAAATTTGGTGAGCCAAGTGGGATTGGTGTAATGATCATTACCTGCAAGAATCATCAAGATTGGGTGAAAAAATATTTGCTGAGATTTCAGGAATCTCGTAGTTTTTTGGAAGCTTGGCAACCCCTTTCAATGAATGTGATTCTCGTCAGTCTCTGCTTGGGGCTACTTCAATAGGACACAAACATAGCGATAGAACTTGGACTACATTATTGGGCCAAGTTTCAAAGAGCTAGCACAAACCGTGTTTGATTTTAGAGTTCCAACTACATATATCCATATATGAGAAAACAGAGTGAAACCTAAACATGAAAACGGTTACTGCAAAGGAACGGTTTAACCTAGAAGAACGAAATTTGGTGAGCCAAGTGGGATTGTTGTACTGATCATTACCTGCAAGTATCATCAAGATTGGGTGAAACAATGTTTTCTGAGATTTCAGGAAACTCGTAGTTTTTGGATGCTTGGCAACCCTTTGAATGAATGTGATTCTCGTCAGTCTCTGCCTGGGGCTACTTCCATAGGACACAAACCATAGCGATAGAACTTGGAACTACATTATTGTGCCAAGTTTCAAAGAGCTAGCACAAACCGTGTTTGATTTAGAGTTCCAACTACATGCATCCATATAGCAGAAAACAGAGTGAAAACTAAACATGAAAATGGTTACTGCAAAGGAACAGTTTAACCTAGAAGAACGAAATTTGGTGACCAAGTGGGATTGGTGTACTGATCATTACCTGCAAGAATCATCAAGATTGGGTGAAAAATGTATGCTGAGATTTCAGGAAACTCGTAGTATTTTGGAAGCTTGGCAACCCCTTTCAATGAAAGAGATTCTCGACAGTCTCTGCTTGGGGCTACTTCCATAGGACACAAACCATAGCGATAGAACTTGGAACTACATTATTGTGCCAAGTTTCAAAGAGCTAGCACAAACCGTGTTTGATTTAGAGTTCCAACTACATGTATCCATATAGGAGAAAACAGAGTGAAACCTAAACATGAAAACGGTTACTGCAAAGGAACGGTTTAACCTAGAAGAACGAAATTTGGTGAGCCAAGTGGGATTGGTGTACTGATCATTACCTGCAAGAATCATCAAGATTGGGTGAAAAAATGTTTGCTGAGATTTCAGGAAACTCGTAGTTTATTGGAAGCTTGGCAACCCCTTTCAATGAAAGTGATTCTCTTCAGTCTCTGCTTGGCGCTACTTCCATAGGACACAAACCATAGCGATAGAACTGGGATCTACATTATTGTGCCAAGTTTCAAAGAGCTAGCACAAACCGTGTTTGATTGAGAGTTCCAAGTACATGTATCCATATTAGAGAAAACAGAGTGAAACCTAAACATGAAAAACGGTTACTGCAAAGGAAGGTTTAACCTAGAAGAACGAAATTTGTTGAGCCAAGTGGGATTGGTGTACTGATCATTACCTGCATGTATCATCAAGATTGGGTGAAAAAATGTTTGCTGAGATTTCAGGAAACTCGTAGTTTTTAGGAGCTTGGCAACCCCTTTCAATGAAAGTGATTCTCGTCAGTCTCTGCCTGGGGCTACTTCAATAGGACACAAACCATAGCGATAGAACTTGGAACTACATTATTGTGCCTAGTTTCAAGAGCTAGCACAATCCGTGTTTGATTTAGAGTTCCAACTATATGCATCCATATAGGAGAAAAGAGCGTGAAACCTAAACATGAAAACGGTTACTGCAAAGGAACGGTTTAACCTAGAAGAACGAAATTTGTTGAGCCAAGTGAGATTGGTGTACTGATCATTACCTGCAAGTATCATAAAGATTGGGTGAAAAAATGTTTGCTGAGATTTCAGGAAACTCGTAGTTTTTTGGAAGCTTGGCAACCCCTTCCAATGAATGTGATTCTCGTATGTCTCTGCTTGGGGCTACTTAATTATGACACAAACCATAGCGTTAGAACTTGGAACTACATTATTGGGCCAAGTTTCAAAGAGCTAACAGAAACCGTGTTTGATTTAGAGTTCCAACTACATGTATCCATATAGGAGAAAACAGAGTGAAACCTAAACATGAAAACGGTTACTGCAAAGGAACGGTTTAACCTAGAAGAACCAAACTTGGTGAGCCAAGTGGGACTGGTGTACTGATCATTACCTTCCAGTATCATCAAGATTGGGTGAAAAAATGTTTGCTGAGATTTCAGGAAACTCGTAGTTTATTGGAAGCTTGGCAACCCCTTCCAATGAATGTGATTCTCGTCAGTCTCTGCTTGGGGCTACTTCAATAGGACACAAACCATAGCGATAGAACTTGGAACTACATTATTGTGCCATGTTTCAAAGAGCTAGCGCAAACCGTGTTTGATTTACAGTTCCAACTACATGTATCCATATAGGAGAAAACAGAATGAAACCTAAAAATGAAAACGGTTACTGCAAAGGAATGGTTTAACCTAGAAGAACGAAATTTGGTGACCCAAGTGGGATTGGTGTACTGATCATTACCTGCCAGTACCATCAAGATTGGGTCAAAAAATGTTTGCTGAGATTTCAGGAAATTCGTAGTTTTTTGGAAGCTTGGCAACCCCTTCCAATGAATGTGATTCTCGTCAGTCACTGCTTGGGGCTACTTCCATAGGACACAAACCATAGCGATAGAACTTGGAACTACATTATTGTGCCAAGTTTCAAAGAGCTAGCATAAACCGTGTTTGATTTAGAGTTCCAACTACATGTATCCATATAGTAGAAAAGAGCGTGAAACCTAAACATGAAAACGGTTACTGCAAAGGAACGGTTTAACCTAGAAGAACGAAATTTGGTGAGCCAAGTGGGATTGGTGTACTGATCATTACCTGCAAGAATCATCAAGATTGGGTGAAAAAATGTTTGCTGAGATTTCAGGAAACTCTAGTTTTGGATGCTTGGCAACCCTTTGAATGAATGTGATTCTCGTCAGTCTCTGCTTGGGGCTACTTCAATAGGACACAAACCATAGCGATAGAACTTGGAACTACATTATTGTGCCTAGTTTCAAAGAGCTAGCACAATCCGTGTTTGTTTTAGAGTTCCAACTATATGCATCCATATAGGAGAAAACAGAGTGAAACCTAAACATGAAAATGGTTACTGCAAAGGAACGGTTTAACCTAGAAGAACGAAATTTGGTAAGCCAAGTGGGATTGGTGTACTGATCATTACCTGCAAGTATCATAAAGATTGGGTGAAAAAATGTTTGCTGAGATTTCAGGAAACTCGTAGTTTTTTGGAAGCTTGGCAACCCCTTCCAATGAATGTGATTCTCGTCAGTCTCCGCTTGGGGCTATTTCAATAGGACACAAACCATAGCGTTAGAACTTGGAACTACATTATTGTGCCAAGTTTCAAAGAGCTAACAGAAACCGTGTTTGATTTAGAGTTCCAACTACATGTATCCATATAGGAGAAAACAGAGTGAAACCTAAACATGAAAACGGTTATTGCAAAGGAACGGTTTTAACCTAGAAGAACGAAATTTGGTGAGCCAAGTGGGATTGGTGTACTAATCATTACCTGCCAGTATCATCAAGATTGGGTGAAAAAATGTTTGCTGAGATTTCAGGAAACTCGTAGTTTATTGGAAGCTTGGCAACCCCTTTCAATGAAAGTGATTCTCTTCAGTCTCTGCTTGGGGCTACTTCCATAGGACACAAACCATAGCGATAGAACTGGGATCTACATTATTGTGCCAAGTTTCAAAGAGCTAGCACAAACCGTGTTTGATTGAGAGTTCCAAGTACATGTATCCATATAGGAGAAAACAGAGTGAAACCTAAACATGAAACGGTTACTGCAAAGGAACGGTTTAACCTAGAAGAACGAAATTTGGTGAGCCAAGTGGGATTGGTGTAATGATCATTACCTGCAAGAATCATCAAGATTGGGTGAAAAAATATTTGCTGAGATTTCAGGAATCTCGTAGTTTTTTGGAAGCTTGGCAACCCCTTTCAATGAATGTGATTCTCGTCAGTCTCTGCTTGGGGCTACTTCAATAGGACACAAACATAGCGATAGAACTTGGACTACATTATTGGGCCAAGTTTCAAAGAGCTAGCACAAACCGTGTTTGATTTAGAGTTCCAACTACATATATCCATATATGAGAAAACAGAGTGAAACCTAAACATGAAAACGGTTACTGCAAAGGAACGGTTTAACCTAGAAGAACGAAATTTGGTGAGCCAAGTGGGATTGTTGTACTGATCATTACCTGCAAGTATCATCAAGATTGGGTGAAACAATGTTTGCTGAGATTTCAGGAAACTCGTAGTTTTTGGATGCTTGGCAACCCTTTGAATGAATGTGATTCTCGTCAGTCTCTGCCTGGGGCTACTTCCATAGGACACAAACCATAGCGATAGAACTTGGAACTACATTATTGTGCCAAGTTTCAAAGAGCTAGCACAAACCGTGTTTGATTTAGAGTTCCAACTACATGCATCCATATAGCAGAAAACAGAGTGAAAACTAAACATGAAAATGGTTACTGCAAAGGAACAGTTTAACCTAGAAGAACGAAATTTGGTGACCAAGTGGGATTGGTGTACTGATCATTACCTGCAAGAATCATCAAGATTGGGTGAAAAATGTATGCTGAGATTTCAGGAAACTCGTAGTATTTTGGAAGCTTGGCAACCCCTTTCAATGAAAGAGATTCTCGACAGTCTCTGCTTGGGGCTACTTCCATAGGACACAAACCATAGCGATAGAACTTGGAACTACATTATTGTGCCAAGTTTCAAAGAGCTAGCACAAACCGTGTTTGATTTAGAGTTCCAACTACATGTATCCATATAGGAGAAAACAGAGTGAAACCTAAACATGAAAACGGTTACTGCAAAGGAACGGTTAAACCTAGAAGAACGAAATTTGGTGAGCCAAGTGGGATTGGTGTACTGATCATTACCTGCAAGAATCATCAAGATTGGGTGAAAAAATGTTTGCTGAGATTTCAGGAAACTCGTAGTTTATTGGAAGCTTGGCAACCCCTTTCAATGAAAGTGATTCTCTTCAGTCTCTGCTTGGGGCTACTTCCATAGGACACAAACCATAGCGATAGAACTGGGATCTACATTATTGTGCCAAGTTTCAAAGAGCTAGCACAAACCGTGTTTGATTGAGAGTTCCAAGTACATGTATCCATATTAGAGAAAACAGAGTGAAACCTAAACATGAAAACGGTTACTGCAAAGGAAGGTTTAACCTAGAAGAACGAAATTTGTTGAGCCAAGTGGGATTGGTGTACTGATCATTACCTGCATGTATCATCAAGATTGGGTGAAAAAATGTTTGCTGAGATTTCAGGAAACTCGTAGTTTTTAGGAGCTTGGCAACCCCTTTCAATGAAAGTGATTCTCGTCAGTCTCTGCCTGGGGCTACTTCAATAGGACACAAACCATAGCGATAGAACTTGGAACTACATTATTGTGCCTAGTTTCAAAGAGCTAGCACAATCCGTGTTTGATTTAGAGTTCCAACTATATGCATCCATATAGGAGAAAAGAGCGTGAAACCTAAACATGAAAACGGTTACTGCAAAGGAACGGTTTAACCTAGAAGAACGAAATTTGTTGAGCCAAGTGGGATTGGTGTACTGATCATTACCTGCAAGAATCATCAAGATTGGGTGAAAAAATGTTTGCTGAGATTTCAGGAAACTCGTAGTTTTTTGGAAGCTTGGCAACCCCTTCCAATGAATGTGATTCTCGTATGTCTCTGCTTGGGGCTACTTAATTATGACACAAACCATAGCGTTAGAACTTGGAACTACATTATTGGGCCAAGTTTCAAAGAGCTAACAGAAACCGTGTTTGATTTAGAGTTCCAACTACATGTATCCATATAGGAGAAAACAGAGTGAAACCTAAACATGAAAACGGTTACTGCAAAGGAACGGTTTAACCTAGAAGAACCAAACTTGGTGAGCCAAGTGGGACTGTGTACTGATCATTACCTTCCAGTATCATCAAGATTGGGTGAAAAAAATGTTTGCTGAGATTTCAGGAAACTCGTAGTTTATTGGAAGCTTGGCAACCCCTTCCAATGAATGTGATTCTCGTCAGTCTCTGCTTGGGGCTACTTCAATAGGACACAAACCATAGCGATAGAACTTGGAACTACATTATTGTGCCATGTTTCAAAGAGCTAGCGCAAACCGTGTTTGATTTACAGTTCCAACTACATGTATCCATATAGGAGAAAACAGAATGAAACCTAAAAATGAAAACGGTTACTGCAAAGGAATGGTTTAACCTAGAAGAACGAAATTTGGTGACCCAAGTGGGATTGGTGTACTGATCATTACCTGCCAGTACCATCAAGATTGGGTCAAAAAATGTTTTGCTGAGATTTCAGGAAATTCGTAGTTTTTTGGAAGCTTGGCAACCCCTTCCAATGAATGTGATTCTCGTCAGTCACTGCTTGGGGCTACTTCCATAGGACACAAACCATAGCGATAGAACTTGGAACTACATTATTGTGCCAAGTTTCAAAGAGCTAGCATAAACCGTGTTTGATTTAGAGTTCCAACTACATGTATCCATATAGTAGAAAAGAGCGTGAAACCTAAACATGAAAACGGTTACTGCAAAGGAACGGTTTAACCTAGAAGAACGAAATTTGTTGAGCCAAGTGGGATTGGTGTACTGATCATTACCTGCATGTATCATCAAGATTGGGTGAAAAAATGTTTGCTGAGATTTCAGGAAACTCGTAGTTTTTAGGAGCTTGGCAACCCCTTTCAATGAATGTGATTCTCGTCAGTCTCTGCCTGGGGCTACATCAATAGGACACAAACCGTAGCGATAGAACTAGGAACTACATTATTGTGCCAAGTTTCAAAGAGCTAGCACAAACCGTGTTTGATTTAGAGTTCCAAATACATGTATCCATGTAGGAGAAAACAGAGTGAAACCTAAACATGAAAACGGTTACTGCAAAGGAACGGTTTAACCTAGAAGAACCAAACTTGGTGAGCCAAGTGGGACTTGTGTACTGATCATTACCTTCCAGTATCATCAAGATTGGGTGAAAAAATGTTTGCTGAGATTTCAGGAAACTCGTAGTTTTTTGGAAGCTTGGCAACCCCTTCCAATGAATGTGATTCTCGTCAGTCTCTGCTTGGGGCTACTTCAATAGGACACAAACCATAGCGATAGAACTTGGAACTACATTATTGTGCCATGTTTCAAAGAGCTAGCGCAAACCGTGTTTGATTTACAGTTCCAACTACATGTATCCATATAGGAGAAAACAGAATGAAACCTAAAAATGAAAACGGTTACTGCAAAGGAATGGTTTAACCTAGAAGAACGAAATTTGGTGACCCAAGTGGGATTGGTGTACTGATCATTACCTGCCAGTACCATCAAGATTGGGTCAAAAATGTTTGCTGAGATTTCAGGAAATTCGTAGTTTTTTGGAAGCTTGGCAACCCTTCCAATGAATGTGATTCTCGTCAGTCACTGCTTGGGGCTACTTCCATAGGACACAAACCATAGCGATAGAACTTGGAACTACATTATTGTGCCAAGTTTCAAAGAGCTAGCATAAACCGTGTTTGATTTAGAGTTCCAACTACATGTATGCATATAGTAGAAAAGAGCGTGAAACCTAAACATGAAAACGGTTACTGCAAAGGAACGGTTTAACCTAGAAGAACGAAATTTGTTGAGCCAAGTGGGATTGGTGTACTGATCATTACCTGCATGTATCATCAAGATTGGGTGAAAAAATGTTTGCTGAGATTTCAGGAAACTCGTAGTTTTTAGGAGCTTGGCAACCCCTTTCAATGAAAGTGATTCTCGTCAGTCTCTGCCTGGGGCTACATCAATAGGACACAAACCGTAGCGATAGAACAAGGAACTACATTATTGTGCCAAGTTTCAAAGAGCTAGCACAAACCGTGTTTGATTTAGAGTTCCAAATACATGTATCCATGTAGGAGAAAACAGAGTGAAACCTAAACATGAAAACGGTTACTGCAAAGGAACGGTTTAACCTAGAAGAACCAAACTTGGTGAGCCAAGTGGGACTGGTGTACTGATCATTACCTTCCAGTATCATCAAGATTGGGTGAAAAAATGTTTGCTGAGATTTCAGGAAACTCGTAGTTTTTTGGAAGCTTGGCAACCCCTTCCAATGAATGTGATTCTCGTCAGTCTCTGCTTGGGGCTACTTCAATAGGACACAAACCATAGCGATAGAACTTGGAACTACATTATTGTGCCATGTTTCAAAGAGCTAGCGCAAACCGTGTTTGATTTAGAGTTCCTAGTACATGTATCCATTTAGGAGAAAACAGAGTGAAACCTAAACATGAAAACGGTTACTGCAAAGGAACGGTTTAACCTAGAATAATGAAATTTGGTGAGCCAAGTGGGATTGGTGTACTGATCATTGCCTGCCAGTATCATCAAGATTGGGTGAAAAAATGTTTGCTGAGATTTGAGGAAACTCGTAGTTTTTTGGAAGCTTGTCAACCCCTTTCAATGAAAGTGATTCTCGTCAGTCTCTGCTTGGGGCTACTTGAATAGGCCACAAACCATAGCGATAGAACTTGGAACTACATTATTGTGCCAAGTTTCAATGACCTAGCACAAACCGTGTTTGATTTAGAGTTCCAACTACATGTATCCATATAGGAGAAAACAGAGTGAAACCTAAACATGAAAACGGTTACTGCAGAGGAACGGTTTAACCTAGAAGAACGAAATTTGGTGAGAAACGTGGGACTGGTGTACTGATCATTACCTGCCAGTATCATCAAGATTGGGTGAAAAAATGTTTGCTTAGATTTCAGGAAACACGTAGTTTTTCAGAAGCTTGGCAACCCCTTTCAATTAATGTGACTCTCGTCAGTCTCTGCTTGGGGCTACTTCAATAGGACACAAACCATAGCGATAGAACTTGGAACTACATTATTGTGCCAAGTTTCAAAATGCTAACAGAAACCGTGTTTGATTTAGAGTTCCAACTACATGTAACAAAATAGGAGAAAACAGAGTGAAACCTAAACATGAAAATGGTTACTGCAAGGAACGGTTTAACATAGAAGAACGAAATTTGGTAAGCAAAGTGGGATTGGTGTACTGATCATTACCTGCAAGTATCATAAAGATTGGGTGAAAAAATGTTTGCTGAGATTTCAGGAAACTCGTAGTTTTTGGAAGCTTGGCAACACCTTTCAATGAATGTGATTCTCGTCAGTCTCTGCTTGGGGCTACTTCAATAGGACACAAACCATAGCGTAAGAACTTGGAACTACATTATTGTGCCAAGTTTCAAAGAGCTAACAGAAACCGTGTTTGATTTAGAGTTCCAAGTACATGTATCCATATAGGAGAAAACAGAGTGAAACCTAAACATGAAAACGGTTATTGCAAAGGAACGGTTTAACCTAGAAGAACGAAATTTGGTGAGCCAAGTGGGATTGGTGTACTGATCATTACCTGCAAGTATCATCAAGATTGGGTGAAAAAATGTTTGCTGAGATTTCAGGAAACTCGTAGTTTATTTGGAAGCTTGGCAACCCCTTCCAAGGAATGTGATTCTCGTCTCTCTGCTTGGGGCTACTTCAATAGGACACACTATAGCGATAGAACTTGGAACTACATTATTGTGCCTAGTTTCAAAGAGCTAGCACAAACCGTGTGAGATTTAGAGTTCCAACTACATGTATCCATATAGGAGAAAACAGAGTGAAACCTAAACATGAAAACGGTTACTGCAAAGGAACGGATTAAACTAGAAGAACGAAATTTGGTGAGCCAAGTGGGACTGGTGTACTGATCATTACCTGCAAGTATCATCAAGATTGGATGCCAAAATGTTTGCTGAGATTTCAAGAAACTCGTAGTTTTTTGGAAGCTTGGCAGCCCTTCCAATGAATCTGATTCTCGTCAGTCTCCGCTTTTGGCTACTTCAATAGGACACAAACCATCGCGATAGAAACTTGGAACTACATTATTGTGCCAAGTTTCAAAGAGCTAGCACAAACCGTGTTTGATTTAGAGTTCCAACTACATGTATCCATATAGGAGAAAACAGAGTGAAACCTAAACATGAAAACGGTTACTGCAAAGGAACGGTTTAACCTAGAAGAACGAAATTTGGTGAGCCAAGTGGGATTGGTGTACTGATCATTACCTGCAAGAATCATCAAGATTGGGTGAAAAAATGTTTGCTGAGATTTCAGGAAACTCGTAGTTTTTGGATGCTTGGCAACCCTTTGAATGAATGTGATACTCGTCAGTCTCTGCTTGGGGCTACTTCAATAGGACACAAACCATAGCGATAGAACTTGGAACTACATTATTGTGCCTAGTTTCAAAGAGCTAGCACAAACCGTGTGAGATTTAGAGTTCCAACTACATGTATCCATATAGGAGAAAACAGAGTGAAACTAAACATGAAAACGGTTACTGCAAAGGAACGGTTTAACCTAGAAGAACGAAATTTGTTGAGCCAAGTGGGATTGGTGTACTGATCATTACCTGCATGTATCATCAAGATTGGGTGAAAAAATGTTTGCTGAGATTTCAGGAAACTCGTAGTTTTTAGGAGCTTGGCAACCCCTTTCAATGAAAGTGATTCTCGTCAGTCTCTGCCTGGGGCTACATCAATAGGACACAAACCGTAGCGATAGAACTAGGAACTACATTATTGTGCCAAGTTTCAAAGAGCTAGCACAAACCGTGTTTGATTTAGAGTTCCAAATACATGTATCCATGTAGGAGAAAACAGAGTGAAACCTAAACATGAAAACGGTTACTGCAAAGGAACGGTTTAACCTAGAAGAACCAAACTTGGTGAGCCAAGTGGGACTGGTGTACTGATCATTACCTTCCAGTATCATCAAGATTGGGTGAAAAAATGTTTGCTGAGATTTCAGGAAACTCGTAGTTTTTTGGAAGCTTGGCAACCCCTTCCAATGAATGTGATTCTCGTCAGTCTCTGCTTGGGGCTACTTCAATAGGACACAAACCATAGCGATAGAACTTGGAACTACATTATTGTGCCATGTTTCAAAGAGCTAGCGCAAACCGTGTTTGATTTACAGTTCCAACTACATGTATCCATATAGGAGAAAACAGAATGAAACCTAAAAATGAAAACGGTTACTGCAAAGGAATGGTTTAACCTAGAAGAACGAAATTTGGTGACCCAAGTGGGATTGGTGTACTGATCATTACCTGCCAGTACCATCAAGATTGGGTCAAAAAATGTTTGCTGAGATTTCAGGAAATTCGTAGTTTTTTGGAAGCTTGGCAACCCCTTCCAATGAATGTGATTCTCGTCAGTCACTGCTTGGGGCTACTTCCATAGGACACAAACCATAGCGATAGAACTTGGAACTACATTATTGTGCCAAGTTTCAAAGAGCTAGCATAAACCGTGTTTGATTTAGAGTTCCAACTACATGTATCCATATAGTAGAAAAGAGCGTGAAACCTAAACATGAAAACGGTTACTGCAAAGGAACGGTTTAACCTAGAAGAACGAAATTTGTTGAGCCAAGTGGGATTGGTGTACTGATCATTACCTGCATGTATCATCAAGATTGGGTGAAAAAAATGTTTGCTGAGATTTCAGGAAACTCGTAGTTTTTAGGAGCTTGGCAACCCCTTTCAATGAAAGTGATTCTCGTCAGTCTCTGCCTGGGGCTACATCAATAGGACACAAACCGTAGCGATAGAACTAGGAACTACATTATTGTGCCAAGTTTCAAAGAGCTAGCACAAACCGTGTTTGATTTAGAGTTCCAAATACATGTATCCATGTAGGAGAAAACAGAGTGAAACCTAAACATGAAAACGGTTACTGCAAAGGAACGGTTTAACCTAGAAGAACCAAACTTGGTGAGCCAAGTGGGACTGGTGTACTGATCATTACCTTCCAGTATCATCAAGATTGGGTGAAAAAATGTTTGCTGAGATTTCAGGAAACTCGTAGTTTTTTGGAAGCTTGGCAACCCCTTCCAATGAATGTGATTCTCGTCAGTCTCTGCTTGGGGCTACTTCAATAGGACACAAACCATAGCGATAGAACTTGGAACTACATTATTGTGCCATGTTTCAAAGAGCTAGCGCAAACCGTGTTTGATTTACAGTTCCAACTACATGTATCCATATAGGAGAAAACAGAATGAAACCTAAAAATGAAAATGGTTACTGCAAAGGAATGGTTTAACCTAGAAGAACGAAATTTGGTGACCCAAGTGGGATTGGTGTACTGATCATTACCTGCCAGTACCATCAAGATTGGGTCAAAAAATGTTTGCTGAGATTTCAGGAAATTCGTAGTTTTTGGAAGCTTGGCAACCCCTTCCAATGAATGTGATTCTCGTCAGTCACTGCTTGGGGCTACTTCCATAGGACACAAACCATAGCGATAGAACTTGGAACTACATTATTGTGCCAAGTTTCAAAGAGCTAGCATAAACCGTGTTTGATTTAGAGTTCCAACTACATGTATGCATATAGTAGAAAAGAGCGTGAAACCTAAACATGAAAACGGTTACTGCAAAGGAACGGTTTAACCTAGAAGAACGAAATTTGTTGAGCCAAGTGGGATTGGTGTACTGATCATTACCTGCATGTATCATCAAGATTGGGTGAAAAAATGTTTGCTGAGATTTCAGGAAACTCGTAGTTTTTAGGAGCTTGGCAACCCCTTTCAATGAAAGTGATTCTCGTCAGTCTCTGCCTGGGGCTACATCAATAGGACACAAACCGTAGCGATAGAACTAGGAACTACATTATTGTGCCAAGTTTCAAAGAGCTAGCACAAACCGTGTTTGATTTAGATTTCCAAATACATGTATCCATGTAGGAGAAAACAGAGTGAAACCTAAACATGAAAACGGTTACTGCAAAGGAACGGTTTAACCTAGAAGAACCAAACTTGGTGAGCCAAGTGGGACTGGTGTACTGATCATTACCTTCCAGTATCATCAAGATTGGGTGAAAAAATGTTTGCTGAGATTTCAGGAAACTCGTAGTTTTTTGGAAGCTTGGCAACCCCTTCCAATGAATGTGATTCTCGTCAGTCTCTGCTTGGGGCTACTTCAATAGGACACAAACCATAGCGATAGAACTTGGAACTACATTATTGTGCCATGTTTCAAAGAGCTAGCGCAAACCGTGTTTGATTTACAGTTCCAACTACATGTATCCATATAGGAGAAAACAGAATGAAACCTAAAAATGAAAACGGTTACTGCAAAGGAATGGTTTAACCTAGAAGAACGAAATTTGGTGACCCAAGTGGGATTGGTGTACTGATCATTACCTGCCAGTACCATCAAGATTGGGTCAAAAAATGTTTGCTGAGATTTCAGGAAATTCGTAGTTTTTTGGAAGCTTGGCAACCCCTTCCAATGAATGTGATTCTCGTCAGTCACTGCTTGGGGCTACTTCCATAGGACACAAACCATAGCGATAGAACTTGGAACTACATTATTGTGCCAAGTTTCAAAGAGCTAGCATAAACCGTGTTTGATTTAGAGTTCCAACTACATGTATCCATATAGTAGAAAAGAGCGTGAAACCTAAACATGAAAACGGTTACTGCAAAGGAACGGTTTAACCTAGAAGAACGAAATTTGGTGAGCCAAGTGGGATTGGTGTACTGATCATTACCTGCAAGAATCATCAAGATTGGGTGAAAAAATGTTTGCTGAGATTTCAGGAAACTCGTAGTTTTTGGATGCTTGGCAACCGTTTGAATGAATATGATTCTCGTGAGTCTCTGCTTGGGGCTACTTCAATAGGACACAAACCATAGCGATAGAACTTGGAACTACATTATTGTGCCTAGTTTCAAAGAGCTAGCACAAACCGTGTGAGATTTAGAGTTCCAACTACATGTATCCATATAGGAGAAAACAGAGTGAAACCTAAACATGAAAACGGTTACTGCAAAGGAACGGATTAAACTAGAAGAACGAAATTTGGTGAGCCAAGTGGGACTGGTGTACTGATCATTACCTGCAAGTATCATCAAGATTGGATGCCAAAATGTTTGCTGAGATTTCAAGAAACTCGTAGTTTTTTGGAAGCTTGGCAGCCCTTCCAATGAATCTGATTCTCGTCAGTCTCCGCTTGGGGCTACTTCAATAGGACACAAACCATCGCGATAGAACTTGGAACTACATTATTGTGCCAAGTTTCAAAGAGCTAGCACAAACCGTGTTTGATTTAGAGTTCCAACTACATGTATCCATATAGGAGAAAACAGAGTGAAACCTAAACATGAAAACGGTTACTGGAAAGGAACGGTTTAACCTAGAAGAACGAAATTTGTTGAGCCAAGTGGGATTGGTGTACTGATCATTACCTGCATGTATCATCAAGATTGGGTGAAAAAATGTTTGCTGAGATTTCAGGAAACTCGTAGTTTTTAGGAGCTTGGCAACCCCTTTCAATGAAAGTGATTCTCGTCAGTCTCTGCCTGGGGCTACATCAATAGGACACAAACCGTAGCGATAGAACTAGGAACTACATTATTGTGCCAAGTTTCAAAGAGCTAGCACAAACCGTGTTTGATTTAGAGTTCCAAATACATGTATCCATGTAGGAGAAAACAGAGTGAAACCTAAACATGAAAACGGTTACTGCAAAGGAACGGTTTAACCTAGAAGAACCAAACTTGGTGAGCCAAGTGGGACTGGTGTACTGATCATTACCTTCCAGTATCATCAAGATTGGGTGAAAAAATGTTTGCTGAGATTTCAGGAAACTCGTAGTTTTTTGGAAGCTTGGCAACCCCTTCCAATGAATGTGATTCTCGTCAGTCTCTGCTTGGGGCTACTTCAATAGGACACAAACCATAGCGATAGAACTTGGAACTACATTATTGTGCCATGTTTCAAAGAGCTAGCGCAAACCGTGTTTGATTTACAGTTCCAACTACATGTATCCATATAGGAGAAAACAGAATGAAACCTAAAATGAAAACGGTTACTGCAAAGGAATGGTTTAACCTAGAAGAACGAAATTTGGTGACCCAAGTGGATTGGTGTACTGATCATTACCTGCCAGTACCATCAAGATTGGGTCAAAAAATGTTTGCTGAGATTTCAGGAAATTCGTAGTTTTTTGGAAGCTTGGCAACCCCTTCCAATGAATGTGATTCTCGTCAGTCACTGCTTGGGGCTACTTCCATAGGACACAAACCATAGTGATAGAACTTGGAACTACATTATTGTGCCAAGTTTCAAAGAGCTAGCATAAACCGTGTTTGATTTAGAGTTCCAACTACATGTATCCATATAGTAGAAAAGAGCGTGAAACCTAAACATGAAAACGGTTACTGCAAAGGAACGGTTTAACCTAGAAGAACGAAATTTGGTGAGCCAAGTGGGATTGGTGTACTGATCATTACCTGCAAGAATCATCAAGATTGGGTGAAAAAATGTTTGCTGAGATTTCAGGAAACTCGTAGTTTTTGGATGCTTGGCAACCCTTTGAATGAATGTGATTCTCGTCAGTCTCTGCTTGGGGCTACTTCAATAGGACACAAACCATAGCGATAGAACTTGGAACTACATTATTGTGCCTAGTTTCAAAGAGCTAGCACAATCCGTGTTTGTTTTAGAGTTCCAACTATATGCATCCATATAGGAGAAAACAGAGTGAAACCTAAACATGAAAATGGTTACTGCAAAGGAACGGTTTAACCTAGAAGAACGAAATTTGGTAAGCCAAGTGGGATTGGTGTACTGATCATTACCTGCAAGTATCATAAAGATTGGGTGAAAAATGTTTGCTGAGATTTCAGGAAACTCGTAGTTTTTTGGAAGCTTGGCAACCCCTTCCAATGAATGTGATTCTCGTCAGTCTCTGCTTGGGGCTATTTCAATAGGACACAAACCATAGCGTTAGAACTTGGAACTACATTATTGTGCCAAGTTTCAAAGAGCTAACAGAAACCGTGTTTGATTTAGAGTTCCAACTACATGTATCCATATAGGAGAAAACAGAGTGAAACCTAAACATGAAAACGGTTATTGCAAAGGAACGGTTTAACCTAGAAGAACGAAATTTGGTGAGCCAAGTGGGATTGGTGTACTAATCATTACCTGCCAGTATCATCAAGATTGGGTGAAAAAATGTTTGCTGAGATTTCAGGAAACTCGTAGTTTATTGGAAGCTTTGCAACCCCTTTCAATGAAAGTGATTCTCTTCAGTCTCTGCTTGGGGCTACTTCCATAGGACACAAACCATAGCGATAGAACTGGGATCTACATTATTGTGCCAAGTTTCAAAGAGCTAGCACAAACCGTGTTTGATTGAGAGTTCCAAGTACATGTATCCATATAGGAGAAAACAGAGTGAAACCTAAACATGAAAACGGTTACTGCAAAGGAACGGTTTAACCTAGAAGAACGAAATTTGGTGAGCCAAGTGGGATTGGTGTAATGATCATTACCTGCAAGAATCATCAAGATTGGGTGAAAAAATATTTGCTGAGATTTCAGGAATCTCGTAGTTTTTTGGAAGCTTGGCAACCCCTTTCAATGAATGTGATTCTCGTCAGTCTCTGCTTGGGGCTACTTCAATAGGACACAAACATAGCGATAGAACGTGGACTACATTATTGGGCCAAGTTTCAAAGAGCTAGCACAAACCGTGTTTGATTTAGAGTTCCAACTACATATATCCATATATGAGAAAACAGAGTGAAACCTAAACATGAAAACGGTTACTGCAAAGGAACGGTTTAACCTAGAAGAACGAAATTTGGTGAGCCAAGTGGGATTGTTGTACTGATCATTACCTGCAAGTATCATCAAGATTGGGTGAAACAATGTTTGCTGAGATTTCAGGAAACTCGTAGTTTTTGGATGCTTGGCAACCCTTTGAATGAATGTGATTCTCGTCAGTCTCTGCCTGGGGCTACTTCAATAGGACACAAACCATAGCGATAGAACTTGGAACTACATTATTGTGCCAAGTTTCAAAGAGCTAGCACAAACCGTGTTTGATTTAGAGTTCCAACTACATGCATCCATATAGCAGAAAACAGAGTGAAAACTAAACATGAAAATGGTTACTGCAAAGGAACAGTTTAACCTAGAAGAACGAAATTTGGTGACCAAGTGGGATTGGTGTACTGATCATTAACTGCAAGAATCATCAAGATTGGGTGAAAAATGTATGCTGAGATTTCAGGAAACTCGTAGTATTTTGGAAGCTTGGCAACCCCTTTCAATGAAAGAGATTCTCGACAGTCTCTGCTTGGGGCTACTTCCATAGGACACAAACCATAGCGATAGAACTTGGAACTACATTATTGTGCCAAGTTTCAAAGAGCTAGCACAAACCGTGTTTGATTTAGAGTTCCAACTACATGTATCCATATAGGAGAAAACAGAGTGAAACCTAAACATGAAAACGGTTACTGCAAAGGAACGGTTTAACCTAGAAGAACGAAATTTGGTGAGCCAAGTGGGATTGGTGTACTGATCATTACCTGCAAGAATCATCAAGATTGGGTGAAAAAATGTTGCTGAGATTTCAGGAAACTCGTAGTTTATTGGAAGCTTGGCAACCCCTTTCAATGAAAGTGATTCTCTTCAGTCTCTGCTTGGGGCTACTTCCATAGGACACAAACCATAGCGATAGAACTAGGATCTACATTATTGTGCCAAGTTTCAAAGAGCTAGCACAAACCGTGTTTGATTGAGAGTTCCAAGTACATGTATCCATATAGGAGAAAACAGAGTGAAACCTAAACATGAAAACGGTTATTGCAAAGGAACGGTTTAACCTAGAAGAACGAAATTTGGTGAGCCAAGTGGGATTGGTGTACTAATCATTACCTGCCAGTATCATCAAGATTGGGTGAAAAAATGTTTGCTGAGATTTCAGGAAACTCGTAGTTTATTGGAAGCTTGGCAACCCCTTTCAATGAAAGTGATTCTCTTCAGTCTCTGCTTGGGGCTACTTCCATAGGACACAAACCATAGCGATAGAACTGGGATCTACATTATTGTGCCAAGTTTCAAAGAGCTAGCACAAACCGTGTTTGATTTAGAGTTCCAACTACATGTATCCATATAGGAGAAAACAGAGTGAAACCTAAACATGAAAACGGTTACTGCAAAGGAACGGTTTAACCTAGAAGAACGAAATTTGGTGAGCCAAGTGGGATTGGTGTACTGATCATTACCTGCAAGTATCATCAAGATTGGGTGAAAAAATGTTTGCTGAGATTTCAGGAAACTCGTAGTTTATTGGAAGCTTGGCAACCCCTTTCAATGAAAGTGATTCTCTTCAGTCTCTGCTTGGGGCTACTTCCATAGGACACAAACCATAGCGATAGAACTGGGATCTACAGTATTGTGCCAAGTTTCAAAGAGCTAGCACAAACCGTGTTTGATTTAGAGTTCCGACTAAATGTATCCATATTAGAGAAAACAGAGTGAAACCTAAACATGAAAACGGTTACTGCAAAGGAAGGTTTAACCTAGAAGAACGAAATTTGGTGAGCCAAGTGGGATTGCTCTACTGATCATTATCTGCAAGTATCCTCAAGATTGGGTGAAAAATTGTTTGCTGAGATTTCAGGAAACTCGTAGATTTTTGGAAGCTTGGCAACCCCTTTCAATGAATGTGATTCTCGACAGTCTCTGCTTGGGGCTACTTCAATAGGACACAAACCATAGCGATAGAACTTGGAACTACATTATTGTGCCAAGTTTCAAAGAGCTAACAGAAACCGTGTTTCATTTAGAGTTCCAACTACATGTATCCATATAGGAGAAAACAGAGTGAAACCTAAACATGAAAACGGTAACTGCAAAGGAACGGTTTAACCTAGAAGAACGAAATTTGGTGAGCCAAGTTGGATTCGTGTACTGATCATTACCTGCCAGTACCATCAAGATTGGGTGAAAAAATGTTTGCTGAGATTTCAGGAAATTCGTAGTTTTTTGGAAGCTTGGCAACACCTTTCAATGAATGTGATTCTCGTCAGTCTCTGCTTGGGCTACTTCAATAGGACACAAACCATAGCGATAGAACTTGGAACTACATTATTGTGCCAAGTTTCAAAGAGCTAGCACAAACCGTGTTTGATTTAGAGTTCCAACTACATGTATCCATATAGGAGAAAACAGAGTGAAACCTAAACATGAAAATGGTTACTGAAAAGTAACGGTTTAACCTAGAAGAAGGAAATTTGGTGAGCCAAGTTGGATTGGTGTACTGATCCTTACCTGTCAGTACCATCAAGATTGGGTGAAAAAATGTTTGCTGAGATTTCAGGAAACTCGTAGTTTTTCGGAAGCTTGGCAACCCCTTTCAATGAAAGTGATTCTCGTCAGTCTCTGCTTGGGGCTACTTCCATAGGACACAAACCATAGCGATAGGACTTGGAACTACATTATTGTGCCAAGTTTCAAAGAGCTAGCACAAACCGTGTTTCATTTAGAGTTCCAACTACATGTATCCATATAGGAGAAAACAGAGTGAAACCTAAACATGAAATCGGTTACTGCAAAGGAACGGTTTAACCTAGAAGAACGAAATTTGGTGAGCCAAGTGGGATTGGTGTACTGATAATTACCTGCAAGTATCATCAAGATTGGGTGAAAAAATGTTTGCTGAGATTTCAGGAAACTTGTAGTTTTTAGGAGTTTGGCAACCCCTTTCAATGAAAGTGATTCTCGTCAGTCTCTGCTTGGGTCTACTTCAAAAGGACACAAATCATAGTGATAGAACTTGGAACTACATTATTGTGCCAAGTTTCAAAGAGCTACCACAAACCGTGTTTGTTTTAGAGTTCCAAATACATGTATCCATATAGGAGAAAACAGAGTGAAACCTAAACATGAAAACGGTTACTGCAAAGGAACGGTTTAACCTAGAAGAACGAAATTTGGTGAGCCAAGTGGGACTGGTGTACTGATCATTACCTGCAAGTATCATCAAGATTGGGTGACAAAATGTTTGCTGAGATTTCAAGAAACTCGTAGTTTTTTGGAAGCTTGGCAACCCCTTCCAATGAATGTGATTCTCGTCAGTCTCTGCCTGGGGCTACTTCAATAGGACACAAACCGTAGCGATAGAACTAGGAACTACATTATTGTGCCAAGTTTCAAAGAGCTAGCACAAACCGTGTTTGATTTAGAGTTCCAAATACATGTATCCATGTAGGAGAAAACAGAGTGAAACCTAAATATGAAAACTGTTAGTGCAAAGAACGGTTTAACCTAGAAGAACCAAACTTGGTGAGCCAAGTGGGACTGGTGTACTGATCATTACCTGCCAGTACCATCAAGATTGGGTGAAAAAATGTTTGCTGAGATTTCAGGAAATTCCTAGTTTTTTGGAAGCTTGGCAACCCCTTTCAATGAAAGTGATTCTCGTCAGTCTCTGCTTGGGTCTACTTCCATAGGACACAAACCATAGCGATAGAACTTGGAACTACATTATTGTGCCAAGTTTCAAAGAGCTAGCACAAACCGTGTTTGATTTAGAGTTCCAACTACACGTATCCATATAGGAGAAAACAGAGTGAAACCTAAACATGAAAACGGTTACTGCAAAGGAACGGTTTAACCTAGAAGAACGAAATTTGGTGAGCCAAGTGGGACTGGTGTACTGATCATTACCTGCAAGTATCATCAAGATTGGTTGAAAAAATGTTTGCTGAGATTTCAGGAAACTCGTAGTTTTTTGGAAGCTTTTGAACCCCTTCCAATGAATGTGATTCTCGTCAGTCTCTGCTTGGGTCTACTCCCATAGGACACAAACCATAGCGATAGAACTTGGAACTACATTATTGTGCCAAGTTTCAAAGAGCTAGCACAAACCGTGTTTCATTTAGAGTTCCAAATACATGTATCCATATAGGAGAAAACAGAGTGAAACCTAAACATGAAAACGGTTACTGCAAAGGTACGGTTTAACCTAGAAGAACGAAATTTGGTGAGCCAAGTTGGATTGGTGTACTGATCATTACCTGCCAGTACCATCAAGATTTGGTGAAAAAATGTTTGCTGAGATTTCAGGAAATTCGTAGTTTTTTGGAAGCTTGGCAACACCTTTCAATGAATGTGATTCTCGTCAGTCTCTCCTTGGGGCTACTTCAATATGACACAAACCATAGCGATAGAACTTGGAACTACATTATTGTGCCACGTTTCAAAGAGCTAGCACAAACCGTGTTTGATTAGAGTTCCAACTACATGTATCCATATAGGAGAAAACAGAGTGAAAACTAAACATGAAAACGGTTACTGCAAAGGAACGGTTTAACCTGCAAGAACGAAATTTGGTGAGCCAAGTGGGACTGGTGTACTGATCGTTACCTGCAAGTATCATCAAGATTGGGTGAAAAAATGTTTGCTGAGATTTCAGGAAACTCGTCGTTTTTTGGAAGCTTGGCAACCCCTTTCAATAAATGTGATTCTCGTCAGTCTCTGCTTGGGGCTACTTCAATAGGACAGAAACCATAGCGATAGAACTTGAACTACATTATTGTGCTAAGTTTCAAAGAGCTAGCACGAACCGTGTTTCATTTAGAGTTCCAACTACATGTATCCATATAGGAGAAAACAGAGTGTAACCTAAACATGAAAACGGTTACTGCAAAGGAACGGTTTAACCTAGAAGAACGAAATTTGGTGAGCCAAGTGGGACTGGTGTACTGATCATTACCTGCAAGTATCATCAAGATTGGGTGAAAAAATGTTTGCTGAGATTTCTGGAAAATCGTAGTTTTTTAGAAGCTTGGCAACCCCTTCCAATTAATGTGATTCTCGTCAGTCTCTGCTTGGGGCTACTTTAATAAGACACAAACCATAGCGATAGAACTTCGAAGTACATTATTGTGCCAAGTTTCAAAGAGCTAGCACAAACCGTGTTTGATTTAGAGTTCCAACTACATGTATCCATATAGGAGAAAACAGAGTGAAACCTAAACATGTAAACGGTTACTGCAAAGGAACGGATTAACCTAGAAGAACGACATTTGGTGACCCAAGTGGAATTGGTGTACTGATCATTACCTGCCAGTACCATCAAGATTGGGTGAAAAAATGTTTGCTGAGCTTTCAGGAAATTCGTAGTTTTTTGGAAGCTTGGCAACACCTTTCAATGAATGTGATTCTCGTCAGTCTCTGCTTGGGGCTACTTCAATAGGACACAAACCATAGCGATAGAACTTGGAACTACATTATTGTGCCAAGTTTCAAAGAGCTAACACAAACCGTGTTTGATTTAGAGTTCCAACTACATGTATCCATATAGGAGAAAACAGAGAGAAACCTAAACATGAAAATGGTTACTGAAAAGGAACGGTTTAACCTAGAAGAACGAAATTTGGTCAGCCAAGTGGGACTGGTGTACTGATCATTACCTGCCAGTATCATCAAGATTGGGTGAAAAAATGTTTGCTGAGATTTCAGGAAACTCGTAGTTTTTTGGAAGCTTTTGAACCCCTTCCAATGAATGTGATTCTCGTCAGTCTCTGCTTGGGGCTACTTCAATAGGACACAAACCATAGCGATGGAACTTGAAACTACATTATTGTGCCAAGTTTCAAAGAGCTAGCACAAACCGCGTTTGATTTAGAGTTCCAACTACATGTATCCATATAGGAGAAAACAGAGTGAAACCTAAACATGAAAACGGTTACTGCAAAGGAACGGTTTAACCTGAAAAAACGAAATTTGGTGAGCCAAGTGGGACTGGTGTACTGATCTTTACCTGCAAGTATCATCAAGATTGGGTGAAAAAATGTTTGCTGAGATTTCAGGAAACTCGTAGTTTTTTGTAAGATTTTGAACCCCTTCCAATGAATGTGATTCTCGTCAGTCTCTGCTTGGGTCTACTTCCATAGGACACAAACCATAGCGATAGAACTTGGAACTACATTATTGTGCCAAGTTTCAAAGAGCTAGCACAAACCGTGTTTGATTTAGAGTTCCAACTACATGTATCCATATAGGAGAAAACAGAGTGAAACCTAAACATGAAAACGGTTACTGCAAAGGAACGGTTTAACCTAGAAGAACGAAGTTTGGTGAGCCAAGTGGGACTGGTGTACTGATCATTACCTGCAAGTATCATCAAGATTGGGTGAAAAAATGTTTGCTGAGATTTCAGGAAACTCGTAGTTTCATGGAAGCTTGGCAACCCCTTCCAATGAATGTAATTCTCGTAAGTCTCTGCTTGGGGCTACTTCCATAGGACACAAACCATAGCGATAGACCTTGGAACTACATTGTTGTGCCAAGTTTCAAAGAGCTAGCACAAACCGTGTTTGATTTAGAGTTCCAACTACATGTATCCATATAGGAGAAAACAGAGTGAAACCTAAACATGAAAACGGTTACTGCAAAGGAACAGTTTAACCTAGAAGAACGAAATTTGGTGAGCCAAGTGGGACTGGTGTACTGATCATTACCTGCAAGTATCATCAAGATTGGGTGAAAAAATGTTTGCTGAGATTTCAGGAAACTCGTAGTTTTTTGGAAGCTTTTGAACTCCTTCCAATGAATGTGATTCTCGTCAGTCTCTGCTTGGGTCTACATCCATAGGACACAAACCATAGCGATAGAACTTGGAACTACATTATTGTGCCAAGTTTCAAAGAGCTAGCACAAACCGTGTTTCATTTAGAGTTCCAACTACATGTATCCATATAGGAGAAAACAGAGTGAAACCTAAACATGAAAACGGTTACTGCAAAGGAACGGTTTAACCTAGAAGAACGAAATTTGGTGAGCCAAGTGGGACTGGTGTTCTGATCATTACCTGCAAGTATCATCAAGATTGGGTGACAAAATGTTTGCTGAGATTTCAAGAAATTCTTAGTTTTTTGAAAGCTTGGCAACCCCTTCCAATGAATGTGATTCTCGTCAGTCTCTGCCTGGGGCTACTTCAATAGGACACAAACCGTAGCGATAGAACTAGGAACTACATTATTGTGCCAAGTTTCAAAGAGCTAGCACAAACCGTGTTTGATTTAGACTTCCAACTACATGTATCCATGTAGGAGAAAACAAGTGAAACCTAAACATGAAAACGGTTACTGCAAAGGAACGGTTTAACCTAGAAGAACGAAATTTGGTGAGCCAAGTGGGACTGGTGTACTGATCATTACCTGCCAGTATCATCAAGATTGGGTGAAAAAATGTTTGCTGAGATTTCAGGAAACTCGTAGTTTTTGGAAGCTTTTGAACCCCTTCCAATGAATGTGATTCTCGTCTGTCTCTGCTTGGGCTACTTCAATAGGACACAAACCATAGCGATAGAACTTGGAACTACATTATTGTGCCAAGTTTCAAAGAGCTAGCACAAACCGCGTTTGATTTAGAGTTCCAACTACATGTATCCATATAGGAGAAAACAGAGTAAAACCAAAACCTGAAAACGGTTACTGCAAAGGACGGTTTAACCTAGAAGAACGAAATTTGGTGAGCCAAGTGGGACTGGTGTACTGATCATTACCTGCCAGTATCATCAAGATTGGGTGAAAAAATGTTTGCTGAGATTCAGGAAACTCGTAGTTTTTTGTAAGATTTTGAAGACCTTCCAATGAATGTGATTCTCGTCAGTCTCTGCTTGGGTCTACTTCCATAGGACACAAACCATAGCGATAGAACTTGGAACTACATTATTGTGCCAAGATTCAAAGAGCTAGCACAAACCGTGTTTGATTTAGAGTTCCAACTACATGTATCCATATAGGAGAAAACAGAGTGAAACCTAAACATGAAACGGTTACTGCAAAGGAACGGTTTAACCTAGAAGAACGAAATTTGGTGAGCCAAGTGGGACTGGTGTACTGATCATTACCTGCAAGTATCATCAAGATTGGGTGAAAAAATGTTTGCTGAGATTTCAGGAAACTCGTAGTTTTATGGAAGCTTGGCAACCCCTTCCAATGAATGTAATTCTCGTAAGTCTCTGCTTGGGGCTACTTCAATAGGACACAAACCATAGCGATAGAACTTGGAACTACATTATTGTGCCAAGTTTCAAAGAGCTAGCACAAACCGTGTTTGATTTAGAGTTCCAACTACATGTATCCATATAGGAGAAAACAGAGTGAAACCTAAACATGAAAACGGTTACTGCAAAGGAACGGTTTAACCTAGAAGAACGAAATTTGGTGAGCCAAGTGGGACTGGTGTACTGATCATTACCTGCAAGTATCATCAAGATTGAGTGAAAAAATGTTTCCTGAGATTTCAGGAAACTCATAGTTTTTTGGGAAGCTTGGCAACCCTTTCAATGAATGTTATTCTCGTCAGTCTCTGCTTGGGGCTACTTCAATAGGACACAAACCATAGTGATAGAACTTGGAACTACATTATTGTGCCAAGTTTCAAAGAGCTAGCACAAACCGTGTTTGATTTAGAGTTATAATTACATGTATCCATATAGGAGAAAACAGAGTGAAACCTAAACATGAAAACGGTTACTGCAAAGTAACGGTTTAACCTAGAAGAACGAAATTTGGTGAGCCAAGTGGGACTGGTGTACTGATCATTACTTGCAAAGTATCATCAATATTTGGTGAAAAAATGTTTGCTGAGATTTCAGGAAACTCGTAGTTTTTTGGAAGCTTGGCAACCCCTTTCAATGAATGTGATTCTCGTCAGTCTCTGCTTATGGCTACTTCAATAGGACACAAAACATAGCGATAGAACTTGAACTACATTATTGTGCTAAGTTTCTAAGAGCTAGCACAAACCGTGTTTCATTTAGAGTTCCAACTACATGTATCCATTTAGGATAAAACAGATTGAAACCTAAACATGAAAACCGTTACTGCAAAGGAACGGTTTAACCTAGAAGACGAAATTTGGTGAGCCAAGTGGGACTGGTGTACTGATCATTACCTGCAAGTATCATCAAGATTGGGTGAAAAAATGTTTGCTGAGATTTCAGGAAACTCTTAGTTTTTTGGAAGCTTGGCAACCCCTTCCAATGAATGTGATTCTCGTCAGTCTCTGCTTGGGGCTACTTCCATAGGACAAAAACCATAGCGATAGAACTTGGAACTACATTATTGTGCCAAGATTCAAAGAGCTAGCACAAACCGTGTTTCATTTAGAGTTCCAACTACATGTATCCATATAGGATAAAACAGAGTGAAACCTAAACATGAAAACGGTTACTGCAAAGGAACGGTTTAACCTAGAAGAACGAAATTTGGTGAGCCAAGTGGGACTGGTGTACTGATCATTACCTGCAAGTATCATCAAGGTTGGGTGAAAAAATGTTTGCTGAGATTTCTGGAAACTCGTAGTTTTTTGTAAGCTTTTTGAACCCCTTCCAATGAATGTGATTCTCGTCAGTCTCTGCTTGGGTCTACTCCCATAGGACACAAACCATAGCGATAGAACTTGGAACTACATTATTGTGCCAAGTTCAAAGAGCTAGCACAAACCGTGTTTCATTTAGAGTTCCAAATACATGTATCCATATAGGAGAAAACAGAGTGAAAACTAAACATGAAAACGGTTACTGCAAAGGAACGGTTTAACCTAGAAGAACGAAATTTGGTGAGCCAAGTGGGATTGGTGTACTGATCATTACCTGCCAGTACCATCAAGATTGGGTGAAAAAATGTTTGCTGAGATTTCAGGAAATTCGTAGTTTTTTGGAAGCTTGGCAACACCTTTCAATGAATGTGATTCTCGTCACTCTCTGCTTGGGGCTACTTCAATATGACACAAACCATAGCGATAGAACTTGGAACTACATTATTGTGACACGTTTCAAAGAGCTAGCACAAACCGTGTTTGATTTAGAGTTCCAACTACATGTATCCATATAGGAGAAAACAGAGTGAAACCTAAACTGAAAATGGTTACTGAAAAGGAACGGTTTAACCTAGAAGAACGACATTTGGTCAGCCAAGTGGGACTGGTGTACTGATCATTACCTGCCAGTATCATCAAGATTGGGTGAAAAAATGTTTGCTGAGATTTCAGGAAACTCGTAGTTTTTTGTAAGCTTTTGAACCCCTTCCAATGAATGTGATTCTCGTCAGTCTCTGCTTGGGGCTACTTCAATAGGACCCAAACCATAGCGATAGAACTTGGAACTACATTATTGTGCCAAGTTTCAAAGAGCTAGCACAAACCGTGTTTCATTTAGAGTTCCAAATACATGTATCCATATAGGAGAAAACAGAGTGAAACCTAAACATGAAAACGGTTACTGCAAAGGAACGGTTTAACCAAGAGAACGAAATTTTGTGAGCCAAGTGGGATTGGTGTACTGATCATTACCTGCCAGTACCATCAAGATTGGGTGAAAAAATGTTTGCTGAGATTTCAGGAAACTCGTCGTTTTTTGGAAGCTTGGCAACCCATTTCAATAAATGTGATTCTCGTCAGTCTCTGCTTATGGCTACTTCAATAGGACACAAACCATAGCGATAGAACTTGAACTACATTATTGTGCTAAGTTTCAAAGAGCTAGCACGAACCGTGTTTCATTTAGAGTTCCAACTACATGTATCCATATAGGAGAAAACAGAGTGTAACCTAAACATGAAAACGGTTACTGCAAAGGAACGGTTTAACCTAGAAGAACGAAATTTGGTGAGCCAAGTGGGACTGGTGTACTGATCATTACCTGCAAGTATCATCAAGATTGGGTGAAAAAATGTTTGCTGAGATTTCTGGAAACTCGTAGTTTTTTAGAAGCTTGGCAACCCCTTCCAATGAATGTGATTCTCGTCAGTCTCTGCTTGGGGCTACTTTAATAAGACACAAACCATAGCGATAGAACTTGGAACTACATTATTGTGCCAAGTTTCAAAGAGCTAGCACAAACCGTGTTTGATTTAGAGTTCCAACTACATGTATCCATATAGGAGAAAACAGAGTGAAACCTAAACATGTAAACGGTTACTGCAAAGGAACGGATTAACCTAGAAGAACGACATTTGGTGACCCAAGTGGAATTGGTGTACTGATCATTACCTGCCAGTACCATCAAGATTGGGTGAAAAAATGTTTGCTGAGATTTCAGGAAATTCGTAGTTTTTTGGAAGCTTGGCAACACCTTTCAATGAATGTGATTCTCGTCAGTCTCTGCTTGGGGCTACTTCAATAGGACACAAACCATAGCGATAGATTTGGAACTACATTATTGTGCCAAGTTTCAAAGAGCTAGCACAAAACGTGTTTGATTTAGAGTTCCAACTACATGTATCCATATAGGAGAAAACAGAGAGAAACCTAAACATGAAAATGGTTACTGAAAAGGAACGGTTTAACCTAGAAGAATGAAATTTGGTCAGCCAAGTGGGACTGGTGTACTGATCATTACCTGCCAGTATCATCAAGATTGGGTGAAAAAATGTTTGCTGAGATTTCAGGAAACTCGTAGTTTTTTGGAAGCTTTTGAACCCCTTCCAATGAATGTGATTCTCGTCAGTCTCTGCTTGGGGCTACTTCAATAGGACACAAACCATAGCGATGGAACTTGGAACTACATTATTGTGCCAAGTTTCAAAGAGCTAGCACAAACCGCGTTTGATTTAGAGTTCCAACTACATGTATCCATATAGGAGAAAACAGAGTGAAACCTAAACATGAAAACGATTACTGCAAAGGAACGGTTTAACCTGCAAGAACGAAATTTGGTGAGCCAAGTGGGACTGGTGTACTGATCGTTACCTGCAAGTATCATCAAGATTGGGTGAAAAAATGTTTGCTGTGATTTCAGGAAACTCGTAGTTTTTTGTAAGATTTTGAACCCCTTCCAATGAATGTGATTCTCGTCAGTCTCTGCTTGGGTCTACTTCCATAGGACACAAACCATAGCGATAGAACTTGGAACTACATTATTGTGCCAAGTTTCAAAGAGCTAGCACAAACCGTGTTTGATTTAGAGTTCCAACTACATGTATCCATATAGGAGAAAACAGAGTGAAACCTAAACATGAAAACGGTTACTGCAAAGGAACGGTTTAACCTAGAAGAACGAAGTTTGGTGAGCCAATTGGGACTGGTGTACTGATCATTACCTGCAAGTATCATCAAGATTGGGTGAAAAAATGTTTGCTGAGATTTCAGGAAACTCGTAGTTTCATGGAAGCTTGGCAACCCCTTCCAATGAATGTAATTCTCGTAAGTCTCTGCTTGGGGCTACTTCCATAGGACACAAACCATAGCGATAGACCTTGGAACTACATTATTGTGCCAAGTTTCAAAGAGCTAGCAAAAACCGTGTTTGATTTAGAGTTCCAACTACATGTATCCATATAGGAGAAAACAGAGTGAAACCTAAACATGAAAACGGTTACTGCAAAGGAACGGTTTAACCTAGAAGAACGAAATTTGGTGAGCCAAGTGGGACTGGTGTACTGATCATTACCTGCAAGTATCATCAAGATTGGGTGAAAAAATGTTTGCTGAGATTTCAGGAAACTCGTAGTTTTTTGGAAGCTTTTGAACTCCTTCCAATGAATGTGATTCTCGTCAGTCTCTGCTTGGGTCTACATCCATAGGACACAAACCATAGCGATAGAACTTGGAACTACATTATTGTGCCAAGTTTCAAAGAGCTAGCACAAACCGTGTTTCATTTAGAGTTCCAACTACATGTATCCATATAGGAGAAAACAGAGTGAAACCTAAACATGAAAACGGTTACTGCAAAGGAACGGTTTAACCTAGAAGAACGAAATTTGGTGAGCCAAGTGGGACTGGTGTTCTGATCATTACCTGCAAGTATCATCAAGATTGGGTGACAAAATGTTTGCTGAGATTTCAAGAAATTCTTAGTTTTTTGAAAGCTTGGCAACCCCTTCCAATGAATGTGATTCTCGTCAGTCTCTGCCTGGGGCTACTTCAATAGGACACAAACCGTAGCGATAGAACTAGGAACTACATTATTGTGCCAAGTTTCAAAGAGCTAGCACAAACCGTGTTTGATTTAGACTTCCAACTACATGTATCCATGTAGGAGAAAACAAGTGAAACCTAAACATGAAAACGGTTACTGCAAAGGAACGGTTTAACCTAGAAGAACGAAATTTGGTGAGCCAAGTGGGACTGGTGTACTGATCATTACCTGCCAGTATCATCAAGATTGGGTGAAAAAATGTTTGCTGAGATTTCAGGAAACTCGTAGTTTTTGGAAGCTTTTGAACCCCTTCCAATGAATGTGATTCTCGTCTGTCTCTGCTTGGGGCTACTTCAATAGGACACAAACCATAGCGATAGAACTTGGAACTACATTATTGTGCCAAGTTTCAAAGAGCTAGCACAAACCGCGTTTGATTTAGAGTTCCAACTACATGTATCCATATAGGAGAAAACAGAGTAAAACCAAAACCTGAAAACGGTTACTGCAAAGGAACGGTTTAACCTAGAAGAACGAAATTTGGTGAGCCAAGTGGGACTGGTGTACTGATCATTACCTGCCAGTATCATCAAGATTGGGTGAAAAAATGTTTGCTGAGATTTCAGGAAACTCGTAGTTTTTTGTAAGATTTTGAAGACCTTCCAATGAATGTGATTCTCGTCAGTCTCTGCTTGGGTCTACTTCCATAGGACACAAACCATAGCGATAGAACTTGGAACTACATTATTGTGCCAAGATTCAAAGAGCTAGCACAAACCGTGTTTGATTTAGAGTTCCAACTACATGTATCCATATAGGAGAAAACAGAGTGAAACCTAAACATGAAAACGGTTACTGCAAAGGAACGGTTTAACCTAGAAGAACGAAATTTGGTGAGCCAAGTGGGACTGGTGTACTGATCATTACCTGCAAGTATCATCAAGATTGGGTGAAAAAATGTTTGCTGAGATTTCAGGAAACTCGTAGTTTTATGGAAGCTTGGCAACCCCTTCCAATGAATGTAATTCTCGTAAGTCTCTGCTTGGGGCTACTTCAATAGGACACAAACCATAGCGATAGAACTTGGAACTACATTATTGTGCCAAGTTTCAAAGAGCTAGCACAAACCGTGTTTGATTTAGAGTTCCAACTACATGTATCCATATAGGAGAAAACAGAGTGAAACCTAAACATGAAAACGGTTACTGCAAAGGAACGGTTTAACCTAGAAGAACGAAATTTGGTGAGCCAAGTGGGACTGGTGTACTGATCATTACCTGCAAGTATCATCAAGATTGAGTGAAAAAATGTTTCCTGAGATTTCAGGAAACTCATAGTTTTTTGGAAGCTTGGCAACCCCTTCCAATGAATGTTATTCTCGTCAGTCTCTGCTTGGGGCTACTTCAATAGGACACAAACCATAGTGATAGAACTTGGAACTACATTATTGTGCCAAGTTTCAAAGAGCTAGCACAAACCGTGTTTGATTTAGAGTTATAATTACATGTATCCATATAGGAGAAAACAGAGTGAAACCTAAACATGAAAACGGTTACTGCAAAGTAACGGTTTAACCTAGAAGAACGAAATTTGGTGAGCCAAGTGGGACTGGTGTACTGATCATTACTTGCAAGTATCATCAATATTTGGTGAAAAAATGTTTGCTGAGATTTCAGGAAACTCGTAGTTTTTTGGAAGCTTGGCAACCCCTTTCAATGAATGTGATTCTCGTCAGTCTCTGCTTAGGGATACTTCAATAGGACACAAACCATAGCGATAGAACTTGGAACTACATTATTGTGCCACGTTTCAAAGAGCTAGCACAAAACGTGTTTGATTTAGAGTTCCAAATACATGTATCCATATAGGAGAAAACAGAGTGAAACCTAAACATGAAAACGGTTACTGCAAAGGAACGGTTTAACCTAGAAGAACGAAATTTGGTGAGCCAAGTTGGATTGGTGTACTGATCATTACCTGCAAGTATCATCAAGATTGGGTGAAAAAATGTTTGCTGAGATTTCACGAAACTCCTAGTTTTTTGGAAGCTTTTGAACTCCTTCCAATGAATGTGATTCTCGTCAGTCTCTGCTTGGGTCTACATCCATAGGACACAAACCATAGCGATAGAACTTGGAACTACATTATTGTGCCAAGTTTCAAAGAGCTAGCACAAACCGTGTTTCATTTAGAGTTCCAACTACATGTATCCATATAGGAGAAAACAGAGTGAAACCTAAACATGAAAACGGTTACTGCAAAGGAACGGTTTAACCTAGAAGAACGAAATTTGGTGAGCCAAGTTGGATTGGTGTACTGATCATTACCTGCAAGTATCATCAAGATTGGGTGAAAAAATGTTTGCTGAGATTTCAGGAAATTCGTAGTTTTTTGGAAGCTTGGCAACCCCTTTCAATGAATGTGATTCTTGTCAGTCTCTGCTTGGGGCTACTTCAATAGGACACAAACCATAGCGATAGAACTTGGAACTACATTATTGTGCCAAGTTTCAAAGAGCTAGCACAAACTGTGTTTGATTTAGACTTCCAACTACATGTATCCATATAGGAGAAAACAGAGTGAAACCTAAACATGAAAACGGTTACTGCAAAGGAACGGTTTTACCTAGAAGAAAGAAATTTGGTGAGCCAGTGGGACTGGTGTACTGATCATTTCCTGCAAGTATCATCAAGATTGGGTGAAAAAATGTTTGCTGAGATTTCAGGAAACACGTAGTTTTTTGGAACCTTGGGAACCCCTTCCAATGAATGTGATTCTCGTCAGTCTCTGCATGGGGCCACTTCGATAGGACACAAACCACAGCGATAGCACTTGGAACTACATTATTGTGCCAAGTTTCAAAGAGCTAGCACAAACCGTGTTTGATTTAGAGTTCCAACTACATGTATCCATATAGGAGAAAACAGAGTGAAACCTAAACGTGAAAACGGTTACTGCAAAGGAACGGTTTAACCTAGAAGAACGAAATTTGGTGAGCCAAAAGGGTCTGGTGTACTTATCATTACCTGAAGTATCATCAAGATTGGGTGAAAAAATGTTTGCTGAGATTTCAGGAAACTCGTAGTTTTTTGGAAGCTTGGCAACCCCTTTCAATGAAAGTGATTCTCGTCAGTCTCTGCTTTGGGCTATTATAATAGGACAGAAACCATAGCGATAGAACTTGGAACTACATTATTGTGCCAAGTTTCAAAGAGCTAACAGAAACCGTGTTTGATTTAGAGTTCCAACTACATGTATCCATATAGGAGAAAACAGAGTGAAAACTAAACATGAAAACGGTTACTGCAAAGGAACGGTTTAACCTAGAAGAACGAAATTTGGTGAGCCAAGTGGGATTGGTGTACTTATCATTACCTGCCAGTATCATCAAGATTGGGTGAAAAAATGTTTGCTGAGATTTCAGGAAACCTGTAGTTTCTTGGAAGCTTGGCAACCCCTTTCAATGAAAGTGATTCTCGTCAGTCTCTGCTTGGGGCTACTTCAATAGGACACAAACCATAGCGATAGAACTTGGAACTACATTATTGTGCCAAGTTTCAAAGAGCTAGCACAAACCGTGTTTCATTTAGAGTTCCAACTACATGTATCCATATAGTAAAAAACAGAGTGAAACCTAAACATGAAAACGGTTACTGCAAAGGAATGGTTTAACCTAGAAGAACGAAATTTGGTGAGCCAAGTGGGATTGGTGTACTGATCATTACCTGCCAGTATCATCAAGATTGGGTGAAAAAATGTTTGCTGAGATTTCAGGAAACCTGTAGTTTTTTGTAAGCTTGGCAACCCCTTTCAATGAAAGTGATTCTCGTCAGTCTCTGCTTGGGGCTACTTCCATAGGACAGAAACCATAGCGATAGAACTTGGAACTACATTATTGTGCCAAGTTTCAAAGAGCTAGCACAAACCGTGTTTGATTTAGAGTTCCAACTACATGTATCCATATAGGAGAAACCAGAGTGAAACCTATACATGAAAACGGTTACTGCAAAGGAACGGTTTAACCTAGAAGAACGAAATTTGGTGAGCCAAGTGGGACTGGTGTACTGATCATTACCTGCAAGTATCATCAAGATTGGGTGAAAAAATGTTTGCTGAGATTTCAGGAACTTCTAATTTTTTTTTTTAAACTTTGCAACCCCTTCCAATGAATGTGATTCTCGTCAGTCTCTGCTTGTGGCTATTTCAATAGGACACAAACCCTAGCAATAGAACTTGGAAGTACATTATTGTGCCAAGTTTCAAAGAGCTAGCACAAACCGTGTTTGATTTAGAGTTCCAACTACATGTATCCATATAGGAGAAAACAGAGTGAAACCTAAACATGAAAACGGTTACTGAAAAGGAACGGTTTAACCTAGAAGAACGAAATTTGGTGAGCCAAGTGGGATTGGTGTACTTATCATTACCTGCCAGTATCATCAAGATTGGGTGAAAAAATGTTTGCTGAGATTTCAGGAAACCTGTAGTTTTTTGAAGCTTGGCAACCCCTTTCAATGAAAGTGATTCTCGTCAGTCTCTGCTTGGGGCTACTTCCATAGGACACAAACCATAGCGATAGAACTTGGAACTACATTATTGTGCCAAGTTTCAAAGAGCTAGCACAAACCGTTTTTGATTTAGAGTTCCAACTACATGTATCCATATAGGAGAAAACAGTGAAACCTAAACATGAAAACGGTTACTGCAAAGGAACGGTTTAACCTAGAAGAACGAAATTTGGTGAGCCAAGTGGGATTGGTGTACTTATCATTACCTGCCAGTACCATCAAGATTGGGTGAAAAAATGTTTGCTGAGATTTCAGGAAATTCGTAGTTTTTTGGAAGCTTGGCAACCCCTTTCAATGAATGTGATTCTTGTCAGTCTCTGCTTGGGGCTATTTCAATAGGACACAAACCATAGCGATAGAACTTGGAACTACATTATTGTGCCAAGTTTCAAAGAGCTAGCACAAACCGTGTTTGATTTAGAGTTCCAACTACATGTATCCATATAGGAGAAAACAGAGTGAAACCTAAAAATGAAAACGGTTACTGCAAAGGAACGGTTTTACCTAGGAGAAAGAAATTTGGTGAGCCAAGTGGGACTGGTGTACTGATCATTTCCTGCAAGTATCATCAAGATTGGGTGAAAAAATGTTTGCTGAGATTTCAGGAAACTCGTAGTTTTTTGGAACCTTGGGAACCCCTTCCAATGAATGTGATTCTCGTCAGTCTCTGCATGGGGCTACTTCAATACGACACAAACCACAGCGATAGCACTTGGAACTACATTATTGTGCCAAGTTTCAAAGAGCTAGCACAAACCGTGTTTGTTTTAGAGTTCCAACTGCATGTATCCATATAGGAGAAAAAAGAGTGAAACCTAAACATGAAAACGGTTTCTGCAAAGGAACGGTTTAACCTAGAAGAACGAAATTTGGCGAGCCAAGTGGGATTGGTGTACTGATCATTACCTGCAAGTACCATCAAGATTGGGTGAAAAAATGTTTGCTGAGATTTCAGGAAACTCGTAGTTTTTTGGAAGCTTGGGAACCCCTTCCAATGAATGTGATTCTCGTCAGTCTCTGCTTGGGGCTACTTCAATAGGACACAAACCATAGCGATAGAACTTGGAACTACATTATTGTGCCAAGTTTCAAAGAGATAGCACAAACCGTGTTTGATTTAGAGTTCCAACTACATGTATCCATATAGGAGAAAACAGAGTGAAACCTAAACATGAAAACGGTTACTGCAAAGGAACGGTTTAACCTAGAAGAACGAAATTTGGTGAGCCAAGTGGGATTGGTGTACTTATCATTACCTGCCAGTATCATCAAGATTGGGTGAAAAAATATTTGCTGAGATTTCAGGAAACCTGTAGTTTTTCGGAAGCTTGGCAACCCCTTTCAATGAAAGTGATTCTCGTCAGTCTCTGCGTGGGGCTACTTCCATAGGACACAAACCATAGCGATAGAACTTGGAACTACATTATTTTGCCAAGTTTCAAAGAGCTAACAGAAACCGTGTTTGATTTAGAGTTCCAACTACATGTATCCATATAGGAGAAAACAGAGTGAAACCTAAATATGAAAACGGTTACTGCAAAAGAACGGTTTAACCTAGAAGAACGAAATTTGGTGAGCGAAGTGGGATTGGTGTACTTATCATTACCTGCCAGTATCATCAAGATTGGGTGAAAAAATGTTTGCTGAGATTTCAGGAAACCTCTAGTTTTTTGAAAGCTTGGCAACCCCTTTCAATGAAAGTGATTCTCGTCAGTCTCTGCTTGGGGCTACTTCCATAGGACACAAACCATAGCGATCGAACTTGGAACTACATTATTCTGCCAGGTTTCAAAGAGCTAGCACAAACCGTGTTTGATTTAGAGTTCCAACTACATGTATCCATATAGGAGAAAACAGAGTGAAACCTAAACATGAAAACGGTTACCGCAAAGGAACGGTTTAACCTAGAAGAACGAAATTTGGTGAGCCAATTGGGATTGGTGTACTGATCATTACCTGCAAGTACCATCAAGATTAGGTGAAATAATGTTTGCTGAGATTTCAGGAAACTCATAGTTTTTTGGAAGCTTGGGAACCCCTTCCAATGAATGTGATTCTCGTCAGTCTCTGCTTTGGCTACTTCAATAGGACACAAACCATAGCGATAGAACTTGGAACTACATTATTGTGCCAAGTTTCAAAGAGCTAGCACAAACCGTGATTGATTTAGAGTTCCAACTACATGTATACATATAGGAGAAAGCAGAGTGAAACCTAAACATGAAAACGGTTACTGCAAAGGAACGGTTTAACCTAGAAGAACGAAATTTGGTGAGCCAAGTGGGATTGGTGAACTTATCATTACCTGCCAGTATCATCAATATTGGGTGAAAAAATGTTTGCTGAGATTTCAGGAAACTCGTAGTTTTTTGGAAGCTTGGCAACCCCTTTCAATGAAAGTGATTCTCGTCAGTCTCTGCTTGGGGCTACTTCAATAGGACACAAACCATAGCGATAGAACTTGGAACTACATTATTGTGCCAAGTTTCAAAGAGCTAACAGAAACCGTGTTTGATTTAGAGTTCCAACTACATGTATCCATATAGGAGAAAACAGAGTGAAACCTAAACATGAAAACGGTTACTGCAAAGGAACGGTTTAACCTAGAAGAACGAAATTTGGTGAGCCAAGTGGGACTGGTGTACTGATCATTACCTGCCAGTATCATCAAGATTGGGTGAAAAAATGTTTGCTGAGATTTCAGGAAACTCGTATTTTTTGGAAGCTTAGCAACCCCTTTCAATGAATGTGATTCTCGTCAGTCTCTGCTTGGGGATACTTCAATAGGACACAAACCATAGCGATAGAACTTGGAACTACATTATTGTGCCACGTTTCAAAGAGCTAGCACAAACCGTGTTTGATTTAGAGTTCCAACTACATGTATCCATATAGGAGAAAACAGAGTGAAACCTAAACATGAAAACGGTTACTGCAAAGGAACGGTTTAACCTAGAAGAACGAAATTTGGTGAGCCAAGTTGGATTGGTGTACTGATCATTACCTGCCAGTATCATCAAGATTGGGTGAAAAAATGTTTGCTGAGATTTCAGGAAACTCCTAGGTTTTGGAAGCTTTTGAACTCCTTCCAATGAATGTGATTCTCGTCAGTCTCTGCTTGGGTCTACATCCATAGGACACAAACCATAGCGATAGAACTTGGAACTACATTATTGTGCCAAGTTTCAAAGAGCTAGCACAAACCGTGTTTCATTTAGAGTTCCAACTACATGTATCCATATAGGAGAAAACAGAGTGAAACCTAAACATGAAAACGGTTACTGCAAAGGAACGGTTTTACCTAGAAGAACGAAATTTGGTGAGCCAAGTTGGATTGGTGTACTGATCATTACCTGCCAGTACCATCAATATTGGGTGAAAAAATGTTTGCTGAGATTTCAGGAAATTCGTAGTTTTTTGGAAGCTTGGCAACCCCTTTCAATGAAAGTGATTCTCGTCAGTCTCTGCTTGGGGCTACTTTAATAGGACACAAACCATAGCGATAGAACTTGGAACTACATTATTGTGCCACGTTTCAAAGAGCTAGCACAAACCGTGTTTGATTTAGAGTTCCAACTACATGTATCCATATAGGAGAAAACAGAGTGAAACCTAAACATGAAAACGGTTACTGCAAAGGAACGGTTTAACCTAGAAGAACGAAGTTTGGTGAGCCAAGTGGGACTGGTGTACTGATCATTACCTGCAAGTATCATCAAGATTGGGTGAAAAAATGTTTCCTGAGATTTCAGGAAACTCGTAGTTTTATGGAAGCTTGACAACCCCTTCCAATGAATGTAATTCTCGTCAGTCTCTGCTTGGGTGTACTCCCATAGGACACAAACCATAGCGATAGAACTTGGAACTACATTATCGTGCCAAGTTTCAAAGAGCTAGCACAAACCGTGTTTGTTTTAGAGTTCCAACTACATGTATCCATATAGGAGAAAAAAGAGTGAAACCTAAACATGAAAACGGTTACTGCAAAGGAACGGTTTAACCTAGAAGAACGAAATTTGGCGAGCCAAGTGGGATTGGTGTACTGATCATTACCTGCAAGTACAATCAAGATTGGGTGAAAAACTGTTTGCTGAGATTTCAGGAAACTCGTAGTTTTTTGGAAGCTTGGGAACCCCTTCCAATGAATGTGATTCTCGTCAGACTCTGCTTGAGGCTACTTCAATAGGACACAAACCATAGCGATAGAACTTGGAACTACATTATTGTGCCAAGTTTCAAAGAGCTAGCACAAACCGTGTTTGATTTAGAGTTCCAACTACATGTATCCATATAGGAGAAAACAGAGTGAAACCTAAACGTGAAAACGGTTACTGCAAAGGAACGGTTTAACCTAGAAGAACGAAATTTGGTGAGCCAAAAGGGACTGGTGTACTTATCATTACCTGAAGTATCATCAAGATTGGGTGTAAAAATGTTTGCTGAGATTTCAGGAAACTCGTAGTTTTTTGGAAGCTTGGCAACCCCTTTCAATGAAAGTGATTCTCGTCAGTCTCTGCTTTGGGCTATTATAATAGGACACAAACCATAGCGATAGAACTTGGAACTACATTATTGTGCCAAGTTTCAAAGAGGTAACAGAAACCGTGTTTGATTTAGAGTTGCAACTACATGTATCCATATAGGAGAAAACAGAGTGAAAACTAAACATGAAAACGGTTACTGCAAAGGAACGGTTTAACCTAGAAGAACGAAATTTGGTGAGCCAAGTGGGATTGGTGTACTTATCATTACCTGCCAGTATCATCAAGATTGGGTGAAAAAATGTTTGCTGAGATTTCAGGAAACCTGTAGTTTTTTGGAAGCTTGGCAACCCCTTTCAATGAAAGTGATTCTCGTCAGTCTCTGCTTGGGGCTACTTCAATAGGACACAAACCATAGCGATAGAACTTGGAACTACATTATTGTGCCAAGTTTCAAAGAGCTAGCACAAACCGTGTTTCATTTAGAGTTCCAACTACATGTATCCATATAGGAAAAAACAGAGTGAAACCTAAACATGAAAACGGTTACTGCAAAGGAACGGTTTAACCTAGAAGAGCGAAATTTGGTGAGCCGAGTGGGATTGCTGTACTGATCATTACCTGCCAGTACCATCAAGATTGGGTGAAAAAATGTTTGCTGAGATTTCAGGAATCTCGTAGTTTTTTGGAAGCTTGGCAACCCCTTTCAATGAAAGTGATTCTCGTCAGTCTCTGCTTGGGGCTACTTCCATAGGACAAAAACCATAGCGATAGAACTTCGAACTGCATTATTGTGCCAAGTTTCGAAGACCTAGCACAAACCGTGTTTGATTTAGAGTTCCAACTACATGTATCCATATAGGAGAAAACAGAGTGAAACCTAAACATGAAAACGGTTACTGCAAAGGAACGGTTTAACCTAGAAGAACGAAGTTTGGTGAGCCAAGTGGGACTGGTGTACTGATCATTACCTGCAAGTATCATCAAGATTGGGTGAAAAAATGTTTGCTGAGATTTCAGGAAACTCGTAGTTTCATGGAAGCTTGGCAACCCCTTCCAATGAATGTAATTCTCGTAAGTCTCTGCTTGGGGCTACTTCCATAGGACACAAACCATAGCGATAGACCTTGGAACTACATTATTGTGCCAAGTTTCAAAGAGCTAGCAAAAACCGTGTTTGATTTAGAGTTCCAACTACATGTATCCATATAGGAGAAAACAGAGTGAAACCTAAACATGAAAACGGTTACTGCAAAGGAACGGTTTAACCTAGAAGAACGAAATTTGGTGAGCCAAGTGGGACTGGTGTACTGATCATTACCTGCAAGTATCATCAAGATTGGGTGAAAAAATGTTTGCTGAGATTTCAGGAAACTCGTAGTTTTTTGGAAGCTTTTGAACTCCTTCCAATGAATGTGATTCTCTTCAGTCTCTGCTTGGGTCTACATCCATAGGACACAAACCATAGCGATAGAACTTGGAACTACATTATTGTGCCAAGTTTCAAAGAGCTAGCACAAACCGTGTTTCATTTAGAGTTCCAACTACATGTATCCATATAGGAGAAAACAGAGTGAAACCTAAACATGAAAACGGTTACTGCAAAGGAACGGTTTAACCTAGAAGAACGAAATTTGGTGAGCCAAGTGGGACTGGTGTTCTGATCATTACCTGCAAGTATCATCAAGATTGGGTGACAAAATGTTTGCTGAGATTTCAAGAAATTCTTAGTTTTTTGAAAGCTTGGCAACCCCTTCCAATGAATGTGATTCTCGTCAGTCTCTGCCTGGGGCTACTTCAATAGGACACAAACCATAGCGATAGAACTAGGAACTACATTATTGTGCCAAGTTTCAAAGAGCTAGCACAAACCGTGTTTGATTTAGACTTCCAACTACATGTATCCATGTAGGAGAAAACAGAGTGAAACCTAAACATGAAAACGGTTACTGCAAAGGAACGGTTTAACCTAGAAGAACGAAATTTGGTGAGCCAAGTGGGACTGGTGTACTGATCATTACCTGCCAGTATCATCAAGATTGGGTGAAAAAATGTTTGCTGAGATTTCAGGAAACTCGTAGTTTTTTGGAAGCTTTTGAACCCCTTCCAATGAATGTGATTCTCGTCTGTCTCTGCTTGGGGCTACTTCAATAGGACACAAACCATAGCGATAGAACTTGGAACTACATTATTGTGCCAAGTTTCAAAGAGCTAGCACAAACCGCGTTTGATTTAGAGTTCCAACTACATGTATCCATATAGAGAAAACAGAGTGAAACCAAAACCTGAAAACGGTTACTGCAAAGGAACGGTTTAACCTAGAAGAACGAAATTTGGTGAGCCAAGTGGGACTGGTGTGCTGATCATTACCTGCCAGTATCATCAAGATTGGGTGAAAAAATGTTTGCTGAGATTTCAGGAAACTCGTAGTTTTTTGTAAGATTTTGAAGACCTTCCAATGAATGTGATTCTCGTCAGTCTCTGCTTGGGTCTACTTCCATAGGACACAAACCATAGCGATAGAACTTGGAACTACATTATTGTGCCAAGTTTCAAAGAGCTAGCACAAACCGTGTTTGATTTAGAGTTCCAACTACATGTATCCATATAGGAGAAAACAGAGTGAAACCTAAACATGAAAACGGTTACTGCAAAGGAACGGTTTAACCTAGAAGAACGAAATTTGGTGAGCCAAGTGGGACTGGTGTACTGATCATTACCTGCAAGTATCATCAAGATTGGGTGAAAAAATGTTTGCTGAGATTTCAGGAAACTCGTAGTTTTATGGAAGCTTGGCAACCCCTTCCAATGAATGTAATTCTCGTAAGTCTCTGCTTGGGGCTACTTCAATAGGACACAAACCATAGCGATAGAACTTGGAACTACATTATTGTGCCAAGTTTCAAAGAGCTAGCACAAACCGTGTTTGATTTAGAGTTCAAACTACATGTATCCATATAGGAGAAAACAGAGTGAAACCTAAACATGAAAACGGTTACTGCAAAGGAACGGTTTAACCTAGAAGAACAAAATTTGGTGAGCCAAGTGGGACTGGTGTACTGATCATTACCTGCAAGTATCATCAAGATTGAGTGAAAAAATGTTTCCTGAGATTTCAGGAAACTCATAGTTTTTTGGAAGCTTGGCAACCCCTTTCAATGAATGTTATTCTCGTCAGTCTCTGCTTGGGGCTACTTCAATAGGACACAAACCATAGTGATAGAACTTGGAACTACATTATTGTGCCAAGTTTCAAAGAGCTAGCACAAACCGTGTTTGATTTAGAGTTATAATTACATGTATCCATATAGGAGAAAACAGAGTGAAACCTAAACATGAAAACGGTTACTGCAAAGTAACGGTTTAACCTAGAAGAACGAAATTTGGTGAGCCAAGTGGGACTGGTGTACTGATCATTACTTGCAAGTATCATCAAGATTTGGTGAAATAATGTTTGCTGAGATTTCAGGAAACTCGTAGTTTTTTGGAAGCTTGGCAACCCCTTTCAATGAATGTGATTCTCGTCAGTCTCTGCTTAGGGATACTTCAATAGGACACAAACCATAGCGATAGAACTTGGAACTACATTATTGTGCCACGTTTCAAAGAGCTAGCACAAACCGTGTTTGATTTAGAGTTCCAACTACATGTATCCATATAGGAGAAAACAGAGTGAAACCTAAACATGAAAACGGTTACTGCAAAGGAACGGTTTAACCTAGAAGAACGAAATTTGGTGAGCCAAGTTGGATTGGTGTACTGATCATTACCTGCAAGTATCATCAAGATTGGGTGAAAAAATGTTTGCTGAGATTTCAGGAAATTCGTAGTTTTTTGGAAGCTTGGCAACCCCTTTCAATGAATGTGATTCTTGTCAGTCTCTGCTTGGGGCTACTTCAATAGGACACAAACCATAGCGATAGAACTTGGAACTACATTATTGTGCCAAGTTTCAAAGAGCTAGCACAAACCGTGTTTGATTTAGACTTCCAACTACATGTATCCATATAGGAGAAAACAGAGTGAAACCTAAACATGAAAACGGTTACTGCAAAGGAACGGTTTTACCTAGAAGAAAGAAATTTGGTGAGCCAGTGGGACTGGTGTACTGATCATTTCCTGCAAGTATCATCAAGATTGGGTGAAAAAATGTTTGCTGAGATTTCAGGAAACTCGTAGTTTTTTGGAACCTTGGGAACCCCTTCCAATGAATGTGATTCTCGTCAGTCTCTGCATGGGGCCACTTCGATAGGACACAAACCACAGCGATAGCACTTGGAACTACATTATTGTGCCAAGTTTCAAAGAGCTAGCACAAACCGTGTTTGTTTTAGAGTTCCAACTACATGTATCCATATAGGAGAAAAAAGAGTGAAACCTGAACATGAAAACGGTTACTGCAAAGGAACGGTTTAACCTAGAAGAACGAAATTTGGCGAGCCAAGTGGGATTGGTGTACTGATCATTACCTGCAAGTACCATCAAGATTGGGTGAAAAAATGTTTGCTGAGATTTCAGGAAACTCGTAGATTTTTGGAAGCTTGGGAACCCCTTCCAATTAATGTGATTCTCGTCAGTCTCTGCTTGAGGCTACTTCAATAGGACACAAACCATAGCGATAGAACTTGGAACTACATTATTGTGCCAAGTTTCAAAGAGATAGCACAAACCGTGTTTGATTTAGAGTTCCAACTACATGTATCCATATAGGAGAAAACAGAGTGAAACCTAAACGTGAAAACGGTTACTGCAAAGGAACGGTTTAACCTAGAAGAACGAAATTTGGTGAGCCAAAAGGGTCTGGTGTACTTATCATTACCTGAAGTATCATCAAGATTGGGTGAAAAAATGTTTGCTGAGATTTCAGGAAACTCGTAGTTTTTTGGAAGCTTGGCAACCCCTTTCAATGAAAGTGATTCTCGTCAGTCTCTGCTTTGGGCTATTATAATAGGACAGAAACCATAGCGATAGAACTTGGAACTACATTATTGTGCCAAGTTTCAAAGAGCTAACAGAAACCGTGTTTGATTTAGAGTTCCAACTACATGTATCCATATAGGAGAAAACAGAGTGAAAACTAAACATGAAAACGGTTACTGCAAAGGAACGGTTTAACCTAGAAGAACGAAATTTGGTGAGCCAAGTGGGATTGGTGTACTTATCATTACCTGCCAGTATCATCAAGATTGGGTGAAAAAATGTTGGCTGAGATTTCAGGAAACCTGTAGTTTCTTGGAAGCTTGGCAACCCCTTTCAATGAAAGTGATTCTCGTCAGTCTCTGCTTGGGGCTACTTCAATAGGACACAAACCATAGCGATAGAACTTGGAACTACATTATTGTGCCAAGTTTCAAAGAGCTAGCACAAACCGTGTTTCATTTAGAGTTCCAACTACATGTATCCATATAGTAAAAAACAGAGTGAAACCTAAACATGAAAACGGTTACTGCAAAGGAATGGTTTAACCTAGAAGAACGAAATTTGGTGAGCCAAGTGGGATTGGTGTACTGATCATTACCTGCCAGTATCATCAAGATTGGGTGAAAAAATGTTTGCTGAGATTTCAGGAAACCTGTAGTTTTTTGGAAGCTTGGCAACCCCTTTCAATGAAAGTGATTCTCGTCAGTATCTGCTTGGGGCTACTTCCATAGGACAGAAACCATAGCGATAGAACTTGGAACTACATTATTGTGCCAAGTTTCAAAGAGCTAGCACAAACCGTGTTTGATTTAGAGTTCCAACTACATGTATCCATATAGGAGAAACCAGAGTGAAACCTATACATGAAAACGGTTACTGCAAAGGAACGGTTTAACCTAGAAGAACGAAATTTGGTGAGCCAAGTGGGACTGGTGTACTGATCATTACCTGCAAGTATCATCAAGATTGGGTGAAAAAATGTTTGCTGAGATTTCAGGAACTTCTAATTTTTTTTTAAACTTTGCAACCCCTTCCAATGAATGTGATTCTCGTCAGTCTCTGCTTGTGGCTATTTCAATAGGACACAAACCATAGCAATAGAACTTGGAAGTACATTATTGTGCCAAGTTTCAAAGAGCTAGCACAAACCGTGTTTGATTTAGAGTTCCAACTACATGTATCCATATAGGAGAAAACAGAGTGAAACCTAAACATGAAAACGGTTACTGAAAAGGAACGGTTTAATCTAGAAGAACGAAATTTGGTGAGCCAAGTGGGATTGGTGTACTTATCATTACCTGCCAGTATCATCAAGATTGGGTGAAAAAATGTTTGCTGAGATTTCAGGAAACCTGTAGTTTTTTGAAGCTTGGCAACCCCTTTCAATGAAAGTGATTCTCGTCAGTCTCTGCTTGGGGCTACTTCCATAGGACACAAACCATAGTGATAGAACTTGGAACTACATTATTGTGCCAAGTTTCAAAGAGCTAGCACAAACCGTGTTTGATTTAGAGTTCCAACTACATGTATCCATATAGGAGAAAACAGTGAAACCTAAACATGAAAACGGTTACTGCAAAGGAACGGTTTAACCTAGAAGAACGAAATTTGGTGAGCCAAGTGGGATTGGTGTACTTATCATTACCTGCCAGTACCATCAGGATTGGGTGAAAAAATGTTTGCTGAGATTTCAGGAATCTCGTAGTTTTTTGGAAGCTTGGCAACCCCTTTCAATGAATGTGATTCTTGTCAGTCTCTGCTTGGGGCTACTTCAATAGGACACAAACCATAGCGATAGAACTTGGAACTACATTATTGTGCCAAGTTTCAAAGAGCTAGCACAAACCGTGTTTGATTTAGACTTCCAACTACATGTATCCATATAGGAGAAAACAGAGTGAAACCTAAAAATGAAAACGGTTACTGCAAAGGAACGGTTTTACCTAGAAGAAAGAAATTTGGTGAGCCAAGTGGGACTGGTGTACTGATCATTTCCTGCAAGTATCATCAAGATTGGGTGAAAAAATGTTTGCTGAGATTTCAGAAAACTCGTAGTTTTTTGGAACCTTGGGAACCCCTTCCAATGAATGTGATTCTCGTCAGTCTCTGCTTGGGGCTACTTCAATAGGACACAAACCATAGCGATAGAACTTGGAACTACATTATTGTGCCAAGTTTCAAAGAGATAGCACAAACCGTGTTTGATTTAGAGTTCCAACTACATGTATCCATATAGGAGAAAACAGAGTGAAACCTAAACATGAAAACGGTTACTGCAAAGGAACGGTTTAACCTAGAAGAACGAAATTTGGTGAGCCAAGTGGGATTGGTGTACTTATCATTACCTGCCAGTATCATCAAGATTGGGTGAAAAAATATTTGCTGAGATTTCAGGAAACCTGTAGTTTTTCGGAAGCTAGGCAACCCCTTTCAATGAAAGTGATTCTCGTCAGTCTCTGCTTTCGGCTACTTCCATAGGACACAAACCATAGCGATAGAACTTGGAACTACATTATTTTGCCAAGTTTCAAAGAGCTAACAGAAACCGTGTTTGATTTAGAGTTCCAACTACATGTATCCATATAGGAGAAAACAGAGTGAAACCTAAATATGAAAACGGTTACTGCAAAGGAACGGTTTAACCTAGAAGAACGAAATTTGGTGAGCGAAGTGGGATTGGTGTACTTATCATTACCTGCAAGTATCATCAAGATTGGGTGAAAAAATGTTTGCTGAGATTTCAGGAAACCTGTAGTTTTTTGAAAGCTTGGCAACCCCTTTCAATGAAAGTGATTCTCGTCAGTCTCTGCTTGGGGCTACTTCCATAGGACACAAACCATAGCGATCGAACTTGGAACTACATTATTGTGCCAGGTTTCAAAGAGCTAGCACAAACCGTGTTTGATTTAGAGTTCCAACTACATGTATCCATATAGGAGAAAACAGAGTGAAACCTAAACATGAAAACGGTTACTGCAAACGAACGGTTTAACCTAGAAGAACGAAATTTGGTGAGCCAATTGGGATTGGTGTACTGATCATTACCTGCAAGTACCATCAAGATTAGGTGAAATAATGTTTGCTGAGATTTCAGGAAACTCATAGTTTTTTGGAAGCTTGGGAACCCCTTCCAATGAATGTGATTCTCGTCAGTCTCTGCTTTGGCTACTTCAATAGGACAAAAACCATAGCGATAGAACTTGGAACTACATTATTGTGCCAAGTTTCAAAGAGCTAGCACAAACCGTGATTGATTTAGAGTTCCAACTACATGTATACATATAGGAGAAAGCAGAGTGAAACCTAAACATGAAAACGGTTACTGCAAAGGAACGGTTTAACCTAGAAGAACGAAATTTGGTGAGCCAAGTGGGATTGGTGAACTTATCATTACCTGCCAGTATCATCAAGATTGGGTGAAAAAATGTTTGCTGAGATTTCAGGAAACTCGTAGTTTTTTGGAAGCTTGGCAAACCCTTTCAATGAAAGTGATTCTCGTCAGTCTCTGCTTGGGGCTACTTCAATAGGACACAAACCATAGCGATAGAACTTGGAACTACATTATTGTGCCAAGTTTCAAAGAGCTAACAGAAACCGTGTTTGATTTAGAGTTCCAACTACATGTATCCATATAGGAGAAAACAGAGTGAAACCTAAACATGAAAACGGTTACTGCAAAGGAACGGTTTAACCTAGAAGAACGAAATTTGGTGAGCCAAGTGGGACTGGTGTACTGATCATTACCTGCCAGTACCATCAAGATTGGGTGAAAAAATGTTTGCTGAGATTTCAGGAAATTCGTAGTTTTTCGGAAGCTTGGCAACCCCTTTCAATGAATGTGATTCTCGTCAGTCTCTGCTTGGGGCTCCTTCAATAGGACACAAACCATAGCGATAGAACTTGGAACTACATTATTGTGCCAAGTTTCAAAGAGCTAACAGAAACCGTGTTTGATTTAGAGTTCCAACTACATGTATCCATATAGGAGAAAACAGAGTGAAACCTAAACATGAAAACGGTTACTGCAAAGGAACGGTTTAACCTAGAAGAACGAAGTTTGGTGAGCCAAGTGGGACTGGTGTACTGATCATTACCTGCAAGTATCATCAAGATTGGGTGAAAAAATGTTTCCTGAGATTTCAGGAAACTCGTAGTTTTATGGAAGCTTGACAACCCCTTCCAATGAATGTAATTCTCGTCAGTCTCTGCTTGGGTGTACTCCCATAGGACACAAACCATAGCGATAGAACTTGGAACTACATTATCGTGCCAAGTTTCAAAGAGCTAGCACAAACCGTGTTTGATTTAGAGTTCCAACTACATGTATCCATATAGGAGAAAACAGAGTGAAACCTAAACATGAAAACGGTTACTGCAAAGGAACGGTTTAACCTAGAAGAACGAAATTTGGAGAGCCAAGTGGGATTGGTGTACTTATCATTACCTGCCAGTACCATCAAGATTGGGTGAAAAAATGTTTGCTGAGATTTCAGGAAATTCGTAGTTTTTCGGAAGCTTGGCAACCCCTTTCAATGAATGTGATTCTCGTCAGTCTCTGCTTGGGGCTCCTTCAATAGGACACAAACCATAGCGATAGAACTTGGAACTACATTATTGTGCCAAGTTTCAAAGAGCTAGCACAAACCGTGTTTGATTTAGACTTCCAACTACATGTATCCATATAGGAGAAAACAGAGTGAAACCTAAACATGAAAACGGTTACTGCAAAGGAACGGTTTTACCTAGAAGAAAGAAATTTGGTGAGCCAAGTGGGACTGGTGTACTGATCATTTCCTGCAAGTATCATCAAGATTGGGTGAAAAAATGTTTGCTGAGATTTCAGGAAACTCGTAGTTTTTTGGAAGCTTGGGAACCCCTTCCAATGAATGTGATTCTCGTCAGTCTCTGCATAGGGCTACTTCAGTAGGACACAAACCACAGCGATAGCACTTGGAACTACATTATTGTGCCAAGTTTCAAAGAGCTAGCACAAACCGTGTTTGTTTTAGAGTTCCAACTACATGTATCCATATAGGAGAAAAAAGAGTGAAACCTAAACATGAAAACGGTTACTGCAAAGGAACGGTTTAACCTAGAAGAACGAAATTTGGCGAGCCAAGTGGGATTGGTGTACTGATCATTACCTGCAAGTACAAAAAGATTGGGTGAAAAACTGTTTGCTGAGATTTCAGGAAACTCGTAGTTTTTTGGAAGCTTGGGAACCCCTTCCAATGAATGTGATTCTCGTCAGACTCTGCTTGAGGCTACTTCAATAGGACACAAACCATAGCGATAGAACTTGGAACTACATTATTGTGCCAAGTTTCAAAGAGCTAGCACAAACCGTGTTTGATTTAGAGTTCCAACTACATGTATCCATATAGGAGAAAACAGAGTGAAACCTAAACGTGAAAACGGTTACTGCAAAGGAACGGCTTAACCTAGAAGAACGAAATTTGGTGAGCCAAAAGGGACTGGTGTACTTATCATTACCTGAAGTATCATCAAGATTGGGTGAAAAAATGTTTGCTGAGATTTCAGGAAACTCGTAGTTTTTTGGAAGCTTGGCAACCCCTTTCAATGAAAGTGATTCTCGTCAGTCTCTGCTTTGGGCTATTATAATAGGACACAAACCATAGCGATAGAACTTGGAACTACATTATTGTGCCAAGTTTCAAAGAGGTAACAGAAACCGTGTTTGATTTAGAGTTGCAACTACATGTATCCATATAGGAGAAAACAGAGTGAAAACTAAACATGAAAACGGTTACTGCAAAGGAACGGTTTAACCTAGAAGAACGAAATTTGGTGAGCCAAGTGGGATTGGTGTACTTATCATTACCTGCCAGTATCATCAAGATTGGGTGAAAAATGTTTGCTGAGATTTCAGGAAACCTGTAGTTTTTTGGAAGCTTGGCAACCCCTTTCAATGAAAGTGATTCTCGTCAGTCTCTGCTTGGGGCTACTTCCATAGGACACAAACCATAGCGATAGAACTTGGAACTACATTATTGTGCCAAGTTTCGAAGACCTAGCACAAACCGTGTTTGATTTAGAGTTCCAACTACATATATCCATATAGGAGAAAACAGAGTGAAACCTAAACATGAAAACGGTTACTGCAAAGGAACGGTTTAACCTGGAAGAGCGAAATTTGGTGAGCCGAGTGGGATTGGTGTACTGATCATTACATGCCAGTACCATCAAGATTGGGTGAAAAAATGTTTGCTGAGATTTCAGGAAATTCGTAGTTTTTTGGAAGCTTGGCAACCCTTTCAATGAATGTGATTCTCGTCAGTCTCTGCTTGGGGCTACTTCAATAGGACAGAAACCATAGCGATAGAACTTGGAACTACATTACTGTGCCAAGTTTCAAAGAGCTAGCACAAACTGTGTTTGATTTAGAGTTCCAACTACATGTATCCATATAGGAGAAAACAGAGTGAAACCTAAACATGAAAACGGTTACTGCAAAGGAACGGTTTAACCTAGAAGAACGAAATTTGGTGAGCCAAAAGGGACTGGTGTACTGATCATTACCTGCAAGTATCATCAAGATTGGGTGAAAAATGTTTGCTGAGATTTCAGGAAACTCGTAGTTTTTTGGAAGCTTGGCAAACCCTTTCAATGAAAGTGATTCTCGTCAGTCTCTGCTTTGGGCTACTTCAATAGGACACAAATCATAGCGATAGAACTTGGAACTACATTATTGTGCCAAGTTTCAAAGAGCTAACAGAAACCGTGTTTGATTTAGAGTTCCAACTACATGTATCCATATAGGAGAAAACAGAGTGAAACCTAAACATGAAAACGGTTACTGCAAAGGAACGGTTTAACCTAGAAGAACGAAATTTGGTGAGCCAAGTGGATTGGTGTACTGATCATTACCTGCAAGTATCATCAAGATTGGGTGAAAAAATGTTTGCTGAGATTTCAAGAAACTCGTAGTTTTTTGGAACCTTGGGAACCCCTTCCAATGAATGTGATTCTCGTCAGTCTCTGCATGGGGCTACTTCAATAGGACACAAACCACAGCGATAGCACTTGGAACTACATTATTGTGCCAAGTTTCAAAGAGCTAGCACAAACCGTGTTTGTTTTAGAGTTCCAACTACATGTATCCATATAGGAGAAAAAAGAGTGAAACCTAAACATGAAAACGGTTACTGCAAAGGAACGGTTTAACCTAGAAGAACGAAATTTGGCGAGCCAAGTGGGATTGGTGTACTGATCATTACCTGCAAGTATCATCAAGATTGGGTGAAAAAATGTTTGCTGAGATTTCAGGAAACTCGTAGTTTTTTGGAAGCTTGGGAACCCCTTCCAATGAATGTGATTCTCGTCAGTCTCTGCTTGGAGCTACTTCAATAGTACACAAACCATAGCGATAGAACTTGGAACTACATTATTGTGTCAAGTTTCAAAGAGATAGCACAAACCGTGTTTGATTTAGAGTTCCAACTACATGTATCCATATAGGAGAAAACAGTGAAACCTAAACATGAAAACGGTTACTGCAAAGGAACGGTTTAACCTAGAAGAACGAAATTTGGTGAGCCAAGTGGGATTGGTGTACTTATCATTACCTGCCTGTACCATCAAGATTGGGTGAAAAAATGTTTGCTGAGATTTCAGGAAATTCGTAGTTTTTTGGAAGCTTGGCAACCCCTTTCAATGAATATGATTCTTGTCAGTCTCTGCTTGGGGCTACTTCAATAGGACACACACCATAGCGATACAACTTGGAACTACATTATTGTGCCAAGTTTCAAAGAGCTAGCACAAACCGTGTTTGATTTAGACTTCCAACTACATGTATCCATATAGGAGAAAACAGAGTGAAACCTAAACATGAAAACGGTTTCTGCAAAGGAACGGTTTTACCTAGAAGAAAGAAATTTGGTGAGCCAAGTGGGACTGGTGTACTGATCATTTCCTGCAAGTATCATCAAGATTGGGTGAAAAAATGTTTGCTGAGATTTCAAGAAACTCATAGTTTTTTGGAACCTTGGGAACCCCTTCCAATGAATGTGATTCTCGTCAGTCTCTGCATGGGGCTACTTCAATAGGACACAAACCACAGCGATAGCACTTGGAACTACATTATTGTGCCAAGTTTCAAAGAGCTAGCACAAACCGTGTTTGTTTTAGAGTTCCAACTACATGTATCCATATAGGAGAAAAAAGAGTGAAACCTAAACATGAAAACGGTTACTGCAAAGGAACGGTTTAACCTAGAAGAACGAAATTTGGCGAGCCAAGTGGGATTGGTGTACTGATCATTACCTGCAAGTACCATCAAGATTGGGTGAAAAAATGTTTGCTGAGATTTCAGGAAACTCGTAGTTTTTTGGAAGCTTGGGAACCCCTTCCAATGAATGTGATTCTCGTCAGTCTCTGCTTGGGGCTACTTCAATAGGACACAAACCATAGCGATAGAACTTGGAACTACATTATTGTGTCAAGTTTCAAAGAGATAGCACAAACCGTGTTTGATTTAGAGTTCCAACTACATGTATCCATATAGGAGAAAACAGAGTGAAACCTAAACATGAAAACGGTTACTGCAAAGGAACGGTTTAACCTAGAAGAACGAAATTTGGTGAGCCAAAAGGGACTGGTGTACTTATCATTACCTGAAGTATCATCAAGATTGGGTGAAAAAATGTTTGCTGAGATTTCAGGAAACTCGTAGTTTTTTGGAAGCTTGGCAACCCCTTTCAATGAAAGTGATTCTCGTCAGTCTCTGCTTTGGGCTACTATAATAGGACACAAACCATAGCGATAGAACTTGGAACTACATTATTGTGCCAAGTTTCAAAGAGCTAACAGAAACCGTGTTTGATTTAGAGTTCCAACTACATGTATCCATATAGGAGAAAGCAGAGTGAAACCTAAACATGAAAACGGTTACTGCAAAGGAACGGTTTAACCTAGAAGAACGAAATTTGGTGAGCCAAGTGGGATTGGTGTACTTATCATTACCTGCCAGTATCATCAAGATTGGGTGAAAAAATATTTGCTGAGATTTCAGGAAACCTGTAGTTTTTTGGAAGCTTGGCAACCCCTTTCAATGAAAGTGATTCTCGTCAGTCTCTGCCTGGGGCTACTTCCATAGGACACAAACCATAGCGATAGAACTTGGAACTACATTATTTTGCCAAGTTTCAAAGAGCTAGCACAAACCGTGTTTGATTTAGAGTTCCAACTACATGTATCCATATAGGAGAAACAGAGTGAAACCTAAACATGAAAACGGTTACTGCAAAGGAACGGTTTAACCTAGAAGAACGAAATTTGGTGAGCCGAGTGGGATTGGTGTACTGATCATTACATGCCAGTACCATCAAGATTGGGTGAAAAAATTTTTGCTGAGATTTCAGGAAATTCGTAGTTTTTTGGAAGCTTGGCAACCCCTTTCAATGAATGTGATTCTCGTCAGTCTCTGCTTGGGGCTACTTCAATAGGACAGAAACCATAGCGATAGAACTTGGAACTACATTACTGTGCCAAGTTTCAAAGAGCTAGCACAAACTGTGTTTGATTTAGAGTTCCAACTACATGTATCCATATAGGAGAAAACAGAGTGAAACCTAAACATGAAAACGGTTACTGCAAAGGAACGGTTTAACCTAGAAGAACGAAATTTGGTGAGCCAAAAGGGACTGGTGTACTGATCATTACCTGCAAGTATCATCAAGATTGGGTGAAAAAATGTTTGCTGAGATTTCAGGAAACCTATAGTTTTTTGAAGCTTGGCAACCCCTTTCAATTTAAGCGATTCTCGTCAGTCTCTGCTTGGGGCTACTTCCATAGGACACAAACCATAGCGATAGAACTTGGAACTACATTATTGTGCCAAGTTTCAAAGAGCTAGCACAAACCGTGTTTGATTTAGAGTTCCAACTACATGTATCCATATAGGAGAAAACAGTGAAATCTAAACATGAAAACGGTTACTGCAAAGGAACGGTTTAACCTAGAAGAACGAAATTTGGTGAGCCAAGTGGGATTGGTGTACTTATCATTACCTGCCAGTACCATCAAGATTGGGTGAAAAAATGTTTGCTGAGATTTCAGGAAATTCGTAGTTTTTTGGAAGCTTGGCAACCCCTTTCAATGAATATGATTCTTGTCAGTCTCTGCTTGGGGCTACTTCAATAGGACACACACCATAGCGATACAACTTGGAACTACATTATTGTGCCAAGTTTCAAAGAGCTAGCACAAACCGTGTTTGATTTAGACTTCCAACTACATGTATCCATATAGGAGAAAACAGAGTGAAACCTAAACATGAAAACGGTTTCTGCAAAGGAACGGTTTTACCTAGAAGAAAGAAATTTGGTGAGCCAAGTGGGACTGGTGTACTGATCATTTCCTGCAAGTATCATCAAGATTGGTTGAAAAAATGTTTGCTGAGATTTCAAGAAACTCGTAGTTTTTTGGAACCTTGGGAACCCCTTCCAATGAATGTGATTCTCGTCAGTCTCTGCATGGGGCTACTTCAATAGGACACAAACCACAGCGATAGCACTTGGAACTACATTATTGTGCCAAGTTTCAAAGAGCTAGCACAAACCGTGTTTGTTTTGGAGTTCCAACTACATGTATCCATATAGGAGGAAAAAGAGTGAAACCTAAACATGAAAACGGTTACTGCAAAGGAACGGTTTAACCTAGAAGAACGAAATTTGGCGAGCCAAGTGGGATTGGTGTACTGATCATTACCTGCAAGTATCATCAAGATTGGGTGAAAAAATGTTTGCTGAGATTTCAAGAAACTCGTAGTTTTTTGGAAGCTTGGGAACCCCTTCCAATGAATGTGATTCTCGTCAGTCTCTGCTTGGGGCTACTTCAATAGGACACAAACCATAGCGATAGAACTTGGAACTACATTATTGTGTCAAGTTTCAAAGAGATAGCACAAACCGTGTTTGATTTAGAGTTCCAACTACATGTATCCATATAGGAGAAAACAGAGTGAAACCTAAACATGAAAACGGTTACTGCAAAGGAACGGTTTAACCTAGAAGAACGAAATTTGGTGAGCCAAAAGGGACTGGTGTACTTATCATTACCTGAAGTATCATCAAGATTGGGTGAAAAAATGTTTGCTGAGATTTCAGGAAACTCGTAGTTTTTTGGAAGCTTGGCAACCCCTTTCAATGAAAGTGATTCTCGTCAGTCTCTGCTTTGGGCTACTATAATAGGACACAAACCATAGCGATAGAACTTGGAACTACATTATTGTGCCAAGTTTCAAAGAGCTAACAGAAACCGTGTTTGATTTAGAGTTCCAACTACATGTATCCATATAGGAGAAAGCAGAGTGAAACCTAAACATGAAAACGGTTACTGCAAAGGAACGGTTTAACCTAGAAGAACGAAATTTGGTGAGCCAAGTGGGATTGGTGTACTTATCATTACATGCCAGTATCATCAAGATTGGGTGAAAAAATATTTGCTGAGATTTCAGGAAACCTGTAGTTTTTTGGAAGCTTGGCAACCCCTTTCAATGAAAGTGATTCTCGTCAGTCTCTGCCTGGGGCTACTTCCATAGGACACAAACCATAGCGATAGAACTTGGAACTACATTATTTTGCCAAGTTTCAAAGAGCTAGCACAAACCGTGTTTGATTTAGAGTTCCAACTACATGTATCCATATAGGAGAAAACAGAGTGAAACCTAAACATGAAAACGGTTACTGCAAAGGAACGGTTTAACCTAGAAGAACGAAATTTGGTGAGCGAAGTGGGATTGCTGTACTTATCATTACCTGCCAGTATCATCAAGATTGGGTGAAAAAATGTTTGCTGAGATTTCAGGAAACCTGTAGTTTTTTGAAAGCTTGGCAACCCCTTTCAATGAAAGTGATTCTCGTCAGTCTCTGCTTGGGGCTACTTCAATAGGACACAAACCATAGCGATAGAACTTGGAACTACATTATTGTGCCAGGTTTCAAAGAGCTAGCACAAACCGTGTTTGATTTAGAGTTCCAACTACATGTATCCATATAGGAGAAAACAGAGTGTACCCTAAACATGAAAACGGTTACTGCAAAGGAACGGTTTAACCTAGAAGAACGAAATTTGGTGAGCCAAGTGGGATTGGTGTACTGATCATTACCTGCAAGTACCATCAAGATTGGGTGAAAAAATGTTTGCTGAGATTTCAGGAAACTCGTAGTTTTTTGGAAGCTTGGGAACCACTTCCAATGAATGTGATTCTCGTCAGTCTCTGCTTGGGGCTACTTCAATAGGACACAAATCATAGCGATAGAACTTGGAACTACATTATTGTGCCAAGTTTCAAAGAGCTAGCACAAACCGTGATTGATTTAGAGTTCCAACTACATGTATACATATAGGAGAAAGCAGAGTGAAACCTAAACATGAAAACGGTTACTGCAAAGGAACGGTTTAACCTAGAAGAAAGAAATTTGGTGAGCCAAGTGGGATTGGTGTACTTATCATTACCTGCCAGTATCATCAAGATTGGGTGAAAAAATGTTTGCTGAGATTTCAGGAAACCTGTAGTTTTTTGGAAGCTTGGCAACCCCTTTCAATGAAAGTGATTCTCGTCAGTCTCTGCTTGGGGCTACTTCCATAGGACACAAACCATAGCGATAGAACTTGGAACTACATTATTTTGCCAAGTTTCAAAGAGCTAGCACAAACCGTGTTTGATTTAGAGTTCCAACTACATGTATCCATATAGGAGAAAACAGAGTGAAACCTAAACATAAAAACGGTTACTGCAAAGGAACGGTTTAACCTAGAAGAACGAAATTTGGTGAGCCAAGTGGGATTGGTGTACTGATCATTACCTGCAAGTACCATCAAGATTAGGTGAAAAAATGTTTGCTGAGATTTCAGGAAACTCGTAGTTATTTGGAAGCTTGGGAACCCCTTCCAATGAATGTGATTCTCGTCAGTCTCTGCTTGGGGCTACTTCAATAGGACACAAACCATAGCGATAGAACTTGGAACTACATTATTGTGCCAAGTTTCAAAGAGCTAGCACAAACCGTGATTGATTTAGAGTTCCAACTACATGTATACATATAGGAGAAAACAGATTGAAACCTAAACATGAAAACGGTTACTGCAAAGGAACGGTTTAACTTAGAAGAACGAAATTTGGTGAGCCAAAAGGGACTGGTGTACTTATCATTACCTGAAGTATCATGAAGATTGGGTGAAAAAATGTTTGCTGAGATTTCAGGAAACTCGTAGTTTTTTGGAAGCTTGGCAACCCCTTTCAATGAAAGTGATTCTCGTCAGTCTCTGCTTTGGGCTACTTCAATAGGACAGAAACCATAGCGATAGAACTTGGACTACATTATTGTGCCAAGTTACAAAGAGCTAACAGAAACCGTGTTTGATTTAGAGTTCCAACTACATGTATCCATATAGGACAAAACAGAGTGAAAACTAAACATGAAAACGGTTACTGCAAAGGAACGGTTTAACCTAGAAGAACGAAATTTGGTGAGCCAAGTGGGATTGGTGTACTTATCATTACCTGCAAGTACCATCAAGATTGGGTGAAAAAATGTTTGCTGAGATTTCAGGAAACCTGTAGTTTTTTGGAAGCTTGGTAACCCCTTTCAATGAAAGTGATTCTCGTCAGTCTCTGCCTGGGGCTACTTCCATAGGACACAAACCATAGCGATAGAACTTGGAACTACATTATTGTGCCAAGTTTCAAAGAGCTAGCACAAACCGTGTTTGATTTAGAGTTCCAACTACATGTATCCATATAGGAGAAAACAGAGTGAAACCTAAATATGAAAACGGTTACTGCAAAGGAACGGTTTAACCTAGAAGAACGAAATTTGGTGAGCGAAGTGGGATTGCTGTACTTATCATTACCTGCCAGTATCATCAAGATTGGGTGAAAAAATGTTTGCTGAGATTTCAGGAAACCTGTAGTTTTTTGAAAGCTTGGCAAGCCCTTTCAATGAAAGTGATTCTCGTTAGTCTCTGCTTGGGGCTACTTCCATAGGACACAAACCATAGCGATAGAACTTGGAACTACATTATTGTGCCAGGTTTCAAAGAGCTAGCACAAACCGTGTTTGATTTAGAGTTCCAACTACATGTATCCATATAGGAGAAAACAGAGTGAAACCTAAAAATGAAAACGGTTACTGCAAAGGAACGGTTTAACCTAGGAGAACGAAATTTGGTGAGCCAAGTGGGATTGGTGTACTGATCATTACCTGCAAGTACCATCAAGATTGGGTGAAAAAATGTTTGCTGAGATTTCAGGAAACTCGTAGTTTTTTGGAAGCTTGGGAACCCCTTCCATTGAATGTGATTCTCGTCAGTCTCTGCTTGGGGCTACTTCAATAGGACACAAATCATAGCGATCGAACTTGGAACTACATTATTGTGCCAAGTTTCAAAGAGCTAGCACAAACCGTGATTGATTTAGAGTTCCAACTACATGTATACATATAGGAGAAAGCAGAGTGAAACCTAAACATGAAAACGGATACTGCAAAGGAACGGTTTAACCTAGAAGAAAGAAATTTGGTGAGCCAAGTGGGATTGGTGTACTTATCATTACCTGCCAGTATCATCAAGATTGGGTGAAAAAATGTTTGCTGAGATTTCAGGAAACCTGTAGTTTTTTGGAAGTTTGGCAACCCCTTTCAATGAAAGTGATTCTCGTCAGTCTCTGCTTGGGGCTACTTCCATAGGACACAAACCATAGCGATAGAACTTGGAACTACATTATTGTGCCAAGTTTCAAAGAGCTAGCACAAACCGTGTTTGATTTAGAGTTCCAACTACATGTATCCATATAGGAGAAACCAGAGTGAAACCTAAACATGAAAACGGTTACTGCAAAGGAACGGTTTAACCTACAAGAACGAAATTTGGTGAGCCAAGTGGGACTGGTGTACTGCTCATTACCTGCAAGTATCATCAAGATTGGGTGAAAAAATGTTTGCTGAGATCTCAGGAAACTCGTAGTTTTTTGGAAGCTTGGGAACCCCTTCCAATGAATGTGATTCTCGTCAGTCTCTGCTTGGGGCTACTTCAATAGGACACAAACCATAGCGATAGAACTTGGAACTACATTATTGTGCCAAGTTTCAAAGAGCTAGCACAAACCGTGTTTGATTTAGAGTTCCAAGTACATGTATCCATATAGGAGAAATCAGAGTGAAACCTAAACATGAAAACGGTTACTGCAAAGGAACGGTTTAACCTAGAAGAACGAAATTTGGTAAGCAAAGTGGGATTGGTGTACTGATCATTACCTGAAAGTATCATCAAGATTGGGTGAAAAAATGTTTGCTGAGATTTCAGGAAACTTGTAGTTTTTTGGAAGCTTGGGAACCCCTTCCAATATTTGTGATTCTCGTCAGTCTCTGCTTGGGTCTACTTCAATAGCACACAAACCATAGCGATAAAACTTGGATCTACATTATTGTGCCAAGTTTCAAAGAGCTAGCACAAACCGTGTTTCATTTAGAGTTCCAACTACATGTATCCATATAGGAGAAACCAGAGTGAAACCTAAACATGAAAACGGTTACTGCAAAGGAACGGTTTAACCTAGAAGAACGAAATTTGGTGAGCCAAGTGGGATTGGTGTACTTATCATTACCTGCCAGTATCATCAAGATTGGGTGAAAAAATGTTTGCTGAGATTTCAGGAAACCTGTAGTTTTTTGAAGCTTGGCAACCCCTTTCAATTTAAGCGATTCTCGTCAGTCTCTGCTTGGGG
>NW_027554248.1:0-80224 GCF_045843805.1 Urocitellus parryii
TTGTAAGGTGTTGCCAAGCTTCCAGAAAACTACGAGTTTCCTGAAATCTCAGCAAACATTTTTCACCCAATCTTGATGATACTTGCAGGTAATGATCAGTACACCAATCCCACTTGGCTCACCAAATTTCGTTCTTTTCGGTTAAACCGTTCCTTTGCAGAAACCGTTTTCATGTTTAGGTTTCACTCTGTTTTCTCCTATATGGATACATGTATTTGGAACTCTAAATCAAACACGGTTTGTGCTAGCTCTTTGAAACTTGGCACAATAATGTAGTTCCAAGTTCAATCGCTATGGTTTGTGTTTTATTGAAATAGCCCCAAGCAGAGACTGACGAGAATCACTTTCATTGAAAGGGGTTGCCAAGCTTCCAAAAAACTACGAGTTCCCTGAAATCTCAGCAAACCTTTTTTCACCCAATCTTGATGATACTTGCAGGTAATGATCAGTACTCCAATCCCACTTGGCTCAACAAATTTCGTTCTTCTAGGTTAAACTGTTCCTTTGCAGGAACCATTTTCATGTTTAGGTTTCACTCTGTTTTCTCCTATATGGATACATGTAGTTGGAACTCTAAATCAAACTCGGTTTGTGCTAGCTCTTTGAAACATGGCACAATAATGTAGTTCCAAGTTCTATCACTATGGTTTGTGTCCTATTGAAGTAGCCCGAAGCAGAGACTGACGAGAATCACATTCATTGAAAGGGGTTGCCAAGCTTCCAAAAAACTACGAGTTTCCTGAAATCTCAGCAAACCTTTTTTCACCCAATTTGTTGATACTTGCAGGTAATGATCTGTACACCAATCCCACTTGGCTCACCAAAATTCGTTCTTCTCGGTTAAACCGTTCCTTTGCAGGAACCGTTTTCATGTTTAGGTTTCACTCTGTTTTCTCTGATATGGATACATGTACTTGGAACTCTAAATCAAACACGGTTTGTGCTCCCTCTTTGAAACTCGGCACAATAATGTAGATCCAAGTTCTATCGCTATGGTTTGTGTCCTATTGAAGTAGCAACAAGCAGAGACTGACGAGAATCACTTTCATTGAAAGGAGTTGCCAAGCTTCCAAAAATCTACGAGTTTCCTGAAATCTCAGCAAACATTTTTTCACCCAATCTTGATGATACTTGCAGGTAATGATCAGTACACCAATCCCAGTGGGCTCACCAAATTTCGTTCTTTTCGATTAAACCCGTTCCTTTGCAGAAACCGTTTTCATGTTTAGGTTTCACTCTGTTTTCTCCCTATATGGATACATGTAGTTGGAACTCTAAATCAAACTCGGTTTGTGCTAGCTTCTTGAAACTTGCACAATAATGTATTTCCAAGTTCTATCGCTATGGTTTGTGTCCTATTGAAGTAGCCCCAAACAGAGACTGACGAGAATCACTTTCATTGAAAGGGGTTGCCGAGCTTCCAAAAAACTACGAGTTTCCTGAAATCTCAGCAAACATTTTTTCACCCAATCTTGATGATACTTGCAGGTAATGATCAGTACACCAATCCCACTTGGCTCACCAAATTTCGTTCTTCTCGATTAAACCGTTCCTTTGCAGAAACCGTTTTCATGTTTAGGTTTCACTCTGTTTTCTCCAATATGGATACATGTAGTTGGAACTGTAAATCAAACACGGTTTGTGCTAGCTTCTTGAAACTTGCACAATAATGTAGTTCCAAGTTCTATCTCTATGGTTGTGGCCTATTGAAGTAGCCCCAAACAGAGACTGACGAGAATCACTTTCATTGAAAGGTGTTGCCAAGCTTCCAGAAAACTACGAGTTTCCTGAAATCTCAGCAAACATTTTTCACCCAATCTTGATGATACTTGCAGGTAATGATCAGTACACCAATCCCACTTGGCTCACCAAATTTCGTTCTTTTTCAGTTAAACCGTTCCTTTGCAGAAACCGTTTTCATGTTTAGGTTTCACTCTGTTTTCTCCTATATGGATACATGTAGTTGGAACTCTAAATCAAACACGGTTTGTGCTAGCTCTTTGAAACTTGGCACAATAATGTAGTTCCAAGTTCTATCGCTATGGTTTGTGTCCTATTGAAGTAGCTCCAAGCAGAGACTGACGAGAATCACTTTCATTGAAAGGGTTGCCAAGCTTCCAAAAAACTACGAGTTCCCTGAAATCTCAGCAAACCTTTTTTCCACCCAATCTTGATGATACTTGCAGGTAATGATCAGTACACCAATCCCACTTTGGCTCACCAAATTTCGTTCTTCTCGATTAAACCGTTCCTTTGCAGAAACCGTTTTCATGTTTAGGTTTCACTCTGTTTTCTCATATATGGATACATGTAGTTGGAACTGTAAATCAAACACGGTTTGTGCTAGCTTCTTGAAACTTGCACAATAATGTAGTTCCAAGTTCTATCTCTATGGTTTGTGGCCTATTGAAGTAGCCCCAAACAGAGACTGACGAGAATCACTTTCATTGAAAGGTGTTGCCAAGCTTCCAGAAAACTACGAGTTTCCTGAAATCTCAGCAAACATTTTTCACCCAATCTTGATGATACTTGCAGGTAATGATCAGTACACCAATCCCACTTGGCTCACCAAATTTCGTTCTTTTCGGTTAAACCGTTCCTTTGCAGAAACCGTTTTCATGTTTAGGTTTCACTCTGTTTTCTCCTATATGGATACATGTAGTTGGAACTCTAAATCAAACACGGTTTGTGCTAGCTCTTTGAAACTTGGCACAATAATGTAGTTCCAAGTTCTATCGCTATGGTTTGTGTCCTATTGAAGTAGCTCCAAGCAGAGACTGACGAGAATCACTTTCATTGAAAGGGTTGCCAAGCTTCCAAAAAACTACGAGTTCCCTGAAATCTCAGCAAACCTTTTTTCACCCAATCTTGATGATACTTGCAGGTAATGATCAGTACTCCAATCCCACTTGGCTCAACAAATTTCGTTCTTCTAGGTTAAACTGTTCCTTTGCAGGAACCATTTTCATGTTTAGGTTTCACTCTGTTTTCTCCTATATGGATACATGTAGTTGGAACTCTAAATCAAACTCGGTTTGTGCTAGCTCTTTGAAACATGGCACAATAATGTAGTTCCAAGTTCTATCACTATGGTTTGTGTCCTATTGAAGTAGCCCGAAGCAGAGACTGACGAGAATCACATTCATTGAAAGGGGTTGCCAAGCTTCCAAAAAACTACGAGTTTCCTGAAATCTCAGCAAACCTTTTTTCACCCAATTTGATGATACTTGCAGGTAATGATCTGTACACCAATCCCACTTGGCTCACCAAAATTCGTTCTTCTCGGTTAAACCGTTCCTTTGCAGGAACCGTTTTCATGTTTAGGTTTCACTCTGTTTTCTCTGATATGGATACATGTACTTGGAACTCTAAATCAAACACGGTTTGTGCTCCCTCTTTGAAACTCGGCACAATAATGTAGATCCAAGTTCTATCGCTATGGTTTGTGTCCTATTGAAGTAGCCCCAAGCAGAGACTGACGAGAATCACTTTCATTGAAAGGAGTTGCCAAGCTTCCAAAAATCTACGAGTTTCCTGAAATCTCAGCAAACATTTTTTCACCCAATCTTGATGAGACTTGCAGGTAATGATCAGTACACCAATCCCACTTGGCTCACCAAATTTCGTTCTTTTCGGTTAAACCGTTCCTTTGCAGGAACCGTTTTCATGTTTAGGTTTCACTCTGTTTTCTCCTATATGGATACATGTAGTTGGAACTCTAAATCAAACACGGTTTGTGCTAGCTCTTTGAAACTTGGCACAATAATGTAGTTCCAAGTTCTATCGCTATAGTTTGTGTCCTATTGAAGTAGCCCCAAGCAGAGACTGACGAGAATCACTTTCATTGAAAGGGGTTGCCAAGCTTCCAAAAAACTATGAGTGTCCCTAAATCTCAGCAAACATTTTTTCACCCAATCTTGATGATACTTGCAGGTAATGGTCAGTACACCAATCCCACTGGGCTCACCAAATTTCGTTCTTCTCGGTTAAACCGTTCCTTTGCAGGAACCGTTTTCATGTTTAGGTTTCACTCTGTTTTCTCCTATATGGATACATGTAGTTGGAACTCTAAATGAAACACGGTTTGTGCTAACTCTCTGAAACTTACCACAATAATGTAGTTCCAAGTTCTATCGCTATGGTTTGTGTCCTATTGAAGTAGTCCCAAGCAGAGACTGACGAGAATCACTTTCATTGAAAGGGGTTCACAAGCTTCCAAAATTCTACGAGTTTCCTGAAATCTCAGCAAACATTTTTTCACCCAATCTTGATGATACTTGCAGGTAATGATCAGTACACCAATCCCACTTGGCTCACCAAATTTCGTTCTTTTCGGTTAAACCTTTCCTTTGCAGGAACCGTTTTCATGTTTAGGTTTCACTCTGTTTTCTCTTATATGGATATATGTAGTTGGAACTCTAAATCAAAACGGTTTGTGCTAGCTCTTTGAAACTAGACACAATAATGTAGTTCCAAGTTCTATCGCTATGGTTTGTGTCCTATTGAAGTAGCCCCAAGCAGAGACTGACGAGAATCACTTTCATTGAAAGGGTTGCCAAGCTTCCAAAAAACTACGAGTTTCCTGAAATCTCAGCTAACATTTTTTCACCCAATCTTGATGATACTTGCAGGTAATGATCAGTACACCAATCCCACTGGGCTCACCAAATTTCGTTCTTCTCGGTTAAACCGTTCCTTTGCAGGAACCTTTTCCTGTTTAGTTTCACTCTGTTTTCTCCTATATGGATACATGTAGTTGGAACTCTAAATCAAACTCGGTTTGTGCTAGCTTCTTGAAACTTGCACAATAATGTAGTTCCAAGTTCTATCGCTATGGTTTGTGTCCTATTGAAGTAGCCCCAAGCAGAGACTGACGAGAATCACTTTCATTGAAAGGGGTTGCCGAGCTTCCAAAAAACTACGAGTTTCCTGAAATCTCAGCAAACATTTTTTCACCCAATCTTGATGATACTTGCAGGTAATGATCAGTACACCAATCCCACTTGGCTCACCAAATTTCGTTCTTTTCGATTAAACCGTTCCTTTGCAGAAACCGTTTTCATGTTTAGGTTTCACTCTGTTTTCTCCTATATGGATACATGTAGTTGGAACTCTAAATCAAACACAGCTTGTGCTAGCTCTTTGAAACTTGGCACAATAATGTAGTTCCAAGTTCTATCGCTATGGTTTGTGTCCTATTGAAGTAGCTCCAAGCAGAGACTGACGAGAATCACTTTCATTGAAAGGGGTTGCCAAGCTTCCAAAAAACTACGAGTTTCCTGAAATCTCAGCAAACATTTTTTCACCCAATCTTGATGATACTTGCAGGTAATGATCAGTACACCAATCCCACTTGGCTCACCAAATTTCGTTCTTCTAGGTTAAACTGTTCCTTTGCAGGAACCATTTTCATGTTTAGGTTTCACTCTGTTTTCTCCTATATGGATACATGTAGTTGGAACTCTAAATCAAACTCGGTTTGTGCTAGCTCTTTGAAACTTGGCACAATAATGTAGTTCCAAGTTCTATCGCTATGGTTTGTGTCCTATTGAAGTAGCCCCAAGCAGAGACTGACGAGAATCACTTTCATTGAAAGGGTTGCCAAGCTTCAAAAATCTACGAGTTTCCTGAAATCTCAGCAAACATTTTTTCACCCAATCTTGATGAGACTTGCAGGTAATGATCAGTCCACCAATCCCACTTGGCTCACCAAATTTCGTCCTTCTCGGTTAAACCGTTCCTTGGCAGGAACCGTTTTCATGTTTAGGTTTCACTCTGTTTTCTCCTATATGGATTCATGTAGTTGGAACTCTAAATCAAACACGGTTTGTGCTAGCTCTATGAAACTTGCACAATATTGTAGTTCCAAGTTGTATCGCTATGGTTTGTATCCTATTGAAGTAGCCCCAAGCAGAGACTGACGAGAATCACTTTCATTGAAAGGGTTTGACAAGCTTCCAAAAAACTACGAGATTCCTGAATCTCAGCAACCATATTGTCACCCAATCTTGATGATACTTGCAGTTAATGATCAGTACACCAATCCCACTTGGCTCACCAAATTTCGTTCTTCTCGGTTAAACCATTCCTTTGCAGGAACCGTTTTCATGTTTAGGTTTCACTCTGTTTTCTCCTATATGGATACATGTAGTTGGAACACTAAATCAAACACGGTTTGTGCTAGCTCTTTGAAACTTGGCACAATAATGTAGTTCCAAGTTCTATCGCTATGGTTTTTGTCCCATTGAAGTAGCCCCAAGCAGAGACTGACGAGAATCACTTTCATTGAAAGGTGTTGCCAAGGTTCCAAAAAACTACGAGTTTCCTGAAATCTCAGCAAACATTTTTTCACCCAATCTTGATGATACTTGCAGGTAATGATCAGTACACCAATCCCACTTGGCTCACCAAATTTCGTTCTTCTCGGTTAAACCGTTCCTTTGCAGGAATCGTTTTCATGTTTAGGTTTCACTATGTTTTCTCTTATATGGATACATGTAGTTGGAACTCTAAATCAAACACGGTTTGTGCTAGCTCTTTGAAACTTGGCACAATAATGTAGTTCCAAGTTCTATCGCTATGGTTTTTGTCCTATTGAAGTAGCCCCAAGCAGAGACTGACGAGAATCACTTTAATTGAAAGGGTTGACAAGCTTCGAAAAACTACGAGTTTCCTGAAATCTCAGCAAACATTTTTTCACCCAATATTGATGATACTTGCAGGTAATGATCAGTACACCAATCCCACTTGGCTCACCAAATTTCGTTCTTCTCGGTTAAACCGTTCCTTTGCAGGAACCGTTTTCATGTTTAGGTTTCACTCTGTTTTCTCCTATATGGATACATGTAGTTGGAACTCTAAATCAAACACGGTTTGTGCTAGCTCTTTGAAACTTGGCACAATAATGTAGTTCCAAGTTTGATCGCTATGGTTTGTGTACTATTGAAGTAGCCCCAAGCAGAGACTGACGAGAATCACTTTAATTGAAAGGGGTTGACAAGCTTCGAAAAATTACGAGTTTCCTGAAATCTCAGAAAACATTTTTTCACCCAATCTTGATGATACTTGCAGGTAATGATCAGTACACCAATCCCACTGGACTCACCAAATTTCATTCTTCTCGGTTAAACCGTTCCTTTGCAGAACCGTTTTCATGTTTAGGTTTCACTCTGTTTTCTGCTATATGGATACAAGTAGTTGGAACTCTAAATCAAACACGGTTTGTGCTAACTCTTTGAAACTTACCACAATAATGTAGTTCCAAGTTCTATCGCTATGGTTTGTGTCCTATTGAAGTAGCCCCAAGCAGAGACTGACGAGAATCACTTTCATTGAAAGGGGTTCACAAGCTTCCAAAATTCTACTAGTTTCCTGAAATCTCAGCAAACATTTTTCACCCAATCTTGATGATACTTGCAGGTAATGATCAGTACACCAATACCACTTGGCTCACCAAATTTCGTTCTTTTCGGTTAAACCGTTCCTTTGCAGGAACCGTTTTCATGTTTAGTTTCACTCTGTTTTCTCTTATATGGATATATGTAGTTGGAACTCTAAATCAAAACGGTTTGTGCTAGCTCTTTGAAACTTGGCACAATAATGTAGTTCCAAGTTCTATCGCTATGGTTTGTGTCCTATTGAAGTAGCCCCAAGCAGAGACTGACGAAAATCACTTTCATTGAAAGGGGTTGCCGAGCTTCCAAAAAACTACGAGTTTCCTGAAATCTCAGCAAACATTTTTTCACCCAATCTTGATGATACTTGCAGGTAATGATCAGTACACCAATCCCACTTGGCTCACCAAATTTCGTTCTTTTCGGTTAAACCGTTCTTTTCAGAAACCGTTTTCATGTTTAGGTTTCACTCTGTTTTCTCCTATATGGATACATGTAGTTGGAACTCTAAATCAAACACAGCTTGTGCTAGCTCTTTGAAACTTGGCACAATAATGTAGTTCCAAGTTCTATCGCTATGGTTTGTGTCCTATTGAAGTAGCACCAAGCAGAGACTGACGAGAATCACTTTCATTGAAACGGGTTGCCAAGCTTCCAAAAAACTACGAGTTTCCTGAAATCTCAGCAAACATTTTTTCACCCAATCTTGATGATACTTGCAGGTAATGATCAGTACACCAATCCCACTTGGCTCACCAAATTTCGTTCTTCTCGGTTAAACCGTTCCTTTGCAGGAACCTTTTCCTGTTTAGGTTTCACTCTGTTTTCTCCTATATGGATACATGTAGTTGGAACTGTAAATCAAACACGGTTTGTGCTAGCTTCTTGAAACTTGCACAATAATGTAGTTCCAAGTTCTATCTCTATGGTTTGTGGCCTATTGAAGTAGCCCAAACAGAGACTGACGAGAATCACTTTCATTGAAAGGTGTTGCCAAGCTTCCAGAAAACTACGAGTTTCCTGAAATCTCAGCAAACATTTTTCACCCAATCTTGATGATACTTGCAGGTAATGATCAGTACACCAATCCCACTTGGCTCACCAAATTTCGTTCTTTTCGGTTAAACCGTTCCTTTGCAGAAACCGTTTTCATGTTTAGGTTTCACTCTGTTTTCTCCTATATGGATACATGTAGTTGGAACTCTAAATCAAACACGGTTTGTGCTAGCTCTTTGAAACTTGGCACAATAATGTAGTTCCAAGTTCTATCGCTATGGTTTGTGTCCTATTGAAGTAGCTCCAAGCAGAGACTGACGAGAATCACTTTCATTGAAAGGGGTTGCCAAGCTTCCAAAAAACTACGAGTTTCCTGAAATCTCAGCAAACATTTTTTCACCCAATCTTGATGATACTTGCAGGTAATGATCAGTACTCCAATCCCACTTGGCTCAACAAATTTCGTTCTTCTAGGTTAAACTGTTCCTTTGCAGGAACCATTTTCATGTTTAGGTTTCACTCTGTTTTCTCCTATATGGATACATGTAGTTGGAACTCTAAATCAAACTCGGTTTGTGCTAGCTCTTTGAAACATGGCACAATAATGTAGTTCCAAGTTCTATCACTATGGTTTGTGTCCTATTGAAGTAGCCCGAAGGCAGAGACTGACGAGAATCACATTCATTGAAAGGGGTTGCCAAGCTTCCAAAAAACTACGAGTTTCCTGAAATCTCAGCAAACCTTTTTTCACCCAATTTGATGATACTTGCAGGTAATGATCTGTACACCAATCCCACTTGGCTCACCAAAATTCGTTCTTCTCGGTTAAACCTTCCTTTGCAGGAACCGTTTTCATGTTTAGGTTTCACTCTGTTTTCTCTGATATGGATACATGTACTTGGAACTCTAAATCAAACATGGTTTGTGCTCCCTCTTTGAAACTCGGCACAATAATGTAGATCCAAGTTCTATCGCTATGGTTTGTGTCCTATTGAAGTAGCCCCAAGCAGAGACTGACGAGAATCACTTTCATTGAAAGGAGTTGCCAAGCTTCCAAAAATCTACGAGTTTCCTGAAATCTCAGCAAACATTTTTTCACCCAATCTTGATGAGACTTGCAGGTAATGATCAGTACACCAATCCCACTTGGCTCACCAAATTTCGTTCTTTTCGGTTAAACCGTTCCTTTGCAGGAACCGTTTTCATGTTTAGGTTTCACTCTGTTTTCTCCTATATGGATACATGTAGTTGGAACTCTAAATCAAACACGGTTCGTGCTAGCTCTTTGAAACTTGGCACAATAATGTAGTTCCAAGTTCTATCGCTATAGTTTGTGTCCTATTGAAGTAGCCCCAAGCAGAGACTGACGAGAATCACTTTCATTGAAAGGGGTTGCCAAGCTTCCAAAAAACTATGAGTGTCCCTAAATCTCAGCAAACATTTTTTCACCCAATCTTGATGATACTTGCAGGTAATGGTCAGTACACCAATCCCACTGGGCTCACCAAATTTCGTTCTTCTCGGTTAAACCGTTCCTTTGCAGGAACCGTTTTCATGTTTAGGTTTCACTCTGTTTTCTCCTATATGGATACATGTAGTTGGAACTCTAAATGAAACACGGTTTGTGCTAACTCTTTGAAACTTACCACAATAATGTAGTTCCAAGTTCTATCGCTATGGTTTGTGTCCTATTGAAGTAGTCCCAAGCAGAGACTGACGAGAATCACTTTCATTGAAAGGGGTTCACAAGCTTCCAAAATTCTACGAGTTTCCTGAAATCTCAGCAAACATTTTTTCACCCAATCTTGATGATACTTGCAGGTAATGATCAGTACACCAATCCCACTTGGCTCACCAAATTTCGTTCTTTTCGGTTAAACCTTTCCTTTGCAGGAACCGTTTTCATGTTTAGGTTTCACTCTGTTTTCTCTTATATGGATATATGTAGTTGGAACTCTAAATCAAAACGGTTTGTGCTAGCTCTTTGAAACTAGACACAATAATGTAGTTCCAAGTTCTATCGCTATGGTTTGTGTCCTATTGAAGTAGCCCCAAGCAGAGACTGACGAGAATCACTTTTATTGAAAGCGGTTGCCAAGCTTCCAAAAAACTACGAGTTTCCTGAAATCTCAGCTAACATTTTTCACCCAATCTTGATGATACTTGCAGGTAATGATCAGTACACCAATCCCACTGGGCTCACCAAATTTCGTTCTTCTCGGTTAAACCGTTCCTTTGCAGGAAACCTTTTCCTGTTTAGGTTTCACTCTGTTTTCTCCTATATGGATACATGTAGTTGGAACTCTAAATCAAACTCGGTTTGTGCTAGCTTCTTGAAACTTGCACAATAATGTAGTTCCAAGTTCTATCGCTATGGTTTGTGTCCTATTGAAGTAGCCCCAACAGAGACTGACGAGAATCACTTTCATTGAAAGGGGTTGCCGAGCTTCCAAAAAACTACGAGTTTCCTGAAATCTCAGCAAACATTTTTTCACCCAATCTTGATGATACTTGCAGGTAATGATCAGTACACCAATCCCACTTGGCTCACCAAATTTCGTTCTTTTCGATTAAACCGTTCCTTTGCAGAAACCGTTTTCATGTTTAGGTTTCACTCTGTTTTCTCCTATATGGATACATGTAGTTGGAACTCTAAATCAAACACAGCTTGTGCTAGCTCTTTGAAACTTGGCACAATAATGTAGTTCCAAGTTCTATCGCTATGGTTTGTGTCCTATTGAAGTAGCTCCAAGCAGAGACTGACGAGAATCACTTTCATTGAAAGGGTTTGACAAGCTTCCAAAAAACTACGAGTTTCCTGAAATCTCAGCAAACCTTTTTTCACCCAATCTTGATGATACTTGCAGGTAATGATCAGTACACCAATCCCACTTGGCTCACCAAATTTCGTTCTTCTAGGTTAAACTGTTCCTTTGCAAGAACCATTTTCATGTTTAGGTTTCACTCTGTTTTCTCCTATATGGATACATGTAGTTGGAACTCTAAATCAAACTCGGTTTGTGCTAGCTCTTTGAAACTTGGCACAATAATGTAGTTCCAAGTTCTATCGCTATGGTTTGTGTCCTATTGAAGTAGCCCCAAGCAGAGACTGACGAGAATCACTTTCATTGAAAGGGGTTGCCAAGCTTCAAATATCTACGAGTTTCCTGAAATCTCAGCAACATTTTTTCACCCAATCTTGATGAGACTTGCAGGTAATGATCAGTCCACCAATCCCACTTGGCTCACCAAATTTCGTCCTTCTCGGTTAAACCGTTCCTTGGCAGGAACCGTTTTCATGTTTAGGTTTCACTCTGTTTTCTCCTATATGGATTCATGTAGTTGGAACTCTAAATCAAACACGGTTTGTGCTAGCTCTATGAAACTTGGCACAATAATGTAGTTCCAAGTTGTATCGCTATGGTTTGTGTCCTATTGAAGTAGCCCCAAGCAGAGACTGACGAGAATCACTTTCATTGAAAGGGTTTGACAAGCTTCCAAAAAACTACGAGATTCCTGAATCTCAGCAACCATATTTTCACCCAATCTTGATGATACTTGCAGTTAATGATCAGTACACCAATCCCACTTGGCTCACCAAATTTCGTTCTTCTCGGTTAAACCATTCCTTTGCAGGAACCGTTTTCATGTTTAGGTTTCACTCTGTTTTCTCCTATATGGATACATGTAGTTGGAACACTAAATCAAACACGGTTTGTGCTAGCTCTTTGAAACTTGGCACAATAATGTAGTTCCAAGTTCTATCGCTATGGTTTTTGTCCCATTGAAGTAGCCCCAAGCAGAGACTGACGAGAATCACTTTCATTGAAAGGGGTTGCCAAGGTTCCAAAAAACTACGAGTTTCCTGAAATCTCAGCAAACCTTTTTTCACCCAATCTTGATGAGACTTGCAGGTAATGATCAGTACACCAATCCCACTTGGCTCACCAATTTTCGTTCTTCTCGGTTAAACCGTTCCTTTGCAGGAATCGTTTTCATGTTTAGGTTTCACTATGTTTTCTCTTATATGGATACATGTAGTTGGAACTCTAAATCAAACACGGTTTGTGCTAGCTCTTTGAAACTTGGCACAATAATGTAGTTCCAAGTTCTATCGCTATAGTTTGTGTCCTATTGAAGTAGCCCCAAGCAGAGACTGACGAGAATCACTTTCATTGAAAGGGGTTGCCAAGCTTCCAAAAAACTATGAGTGTCCCTAAATCTCAGCAAACATTTTTTCACCCAATCTTGATGATACTTGCAGGTAATGGTCAGTACACCAATCCCACTGGGCTCACCAAATTTCGTTCTTCTCGGTTAAACCGTTCCTTTGCAGGAACCGTTTTCATGTTTAGGTTTCACTCTGTTTTCTCCTATATGGATACATGTAGTTGGAACTCTAAATGAAACACGGTTTGTGCTAACTCTTTGAAACTTACCACAATAATGTAGTTCCAAGTTCTATCGCTATGGTTTGTGTCCTATTGAAGTAGTCCCAAGCAGAGACTGACGAGAATCACTTTCATTGAAAGGGGTTCACAAGCTTCCACAATTCTACGAGTTTCCTGAAATCTCAGCAAGCATTTTTCACCCAATCTTGATGATACTTGCAGGTAATGATCAGTACACCAATCCCACTTGGCTCACCAAATTTCGTTCTTTTCGGTTAAACCTTTCCTTTGCAGGAACCGTTTTCAGGTTTAGGTTTCACTCTGTTTTCTCTTATATGGATATATGTAGTTGGAACTCTAAATCAAAACGGTTTGTGCTAGCTCTTTGAAACTAGACACAATAATGTAGTTCCAAGTTCTATCGCTATGGTTTGTGTCCTATTGAAGTAGCCCCAAGCAGAGACTGACGAGAATCACTTTCATTGAAAGGGGTTGCCAAGCTTCCAAAAAACTACGAGTTTCCTGAAATCTCAGCTAACATTTTTTCACCCAATCTTGATGATACTTGCAGGTAATGATCAGTACACCAATCCCACTGGGCTCACCAAATTTCGTTCTTCTCGGTTAAACCGTTCCTTTGCAGGAACCTTTTCCTGTTTAGGTTTCACTCTGTTTTCTCCTATATGGATACATGTAGTTGGAACTCTAAATCAAACTCGGTTTGTGCTAGCTTCTTGAAACTTGTACAATAATGTAGTTCCAAGTTCTATCGCTATGGTTTGTGTCCTATTGAAGTAGCCCCAAACAGAGACTGACGAGAATCACTTTCATTGAAAGGGGTTGCCGAGCTTCCAAAAAACTACGAGTTTCCTGAAATCTCAGCAAACATTTTTTCACCCAATCTTGATGATACTTGCAGGTAATGATCAGTACACCAATCCCACTTGGCTCACCAAATTTCGTTCTTTTCGATTAACCGTTCCTTTGCAGAAACCGTTTTCATGTTTAGGTTTCACTCTGTTTTCTCCTATATGGATACATGTAGTTGGAACTCTAAATCAAACACAGCTTGTGCTAGCTCTTTGAAACTTGGCACAATAATGTAGTTCCAAGTTCTATCGCTATGGTTTGTGTCCTATTGAAGTAGCTCCAAGCAGAGACTGACGAGAATCACTTTCATTGAAAGGGGTTGCCAAGCTTCCAAAAAACTACGAGTTTCCTGAAATCTCAGCAAACCTTTTTTCCACCCAATCTTGATGATACTTGCAGGTAATGATCAGAACACCAATCCCACTTGGCTCACCAAATTTCGTTCTTCTAGGTTAAACTGTTCCTTTGCAAGAACCATTTTCATGTTTAGGTTTCACTCTGTTTTCTCCTATATGGATACATGTAGTTGGAACTCTAAATCAAACTCGGTTTGTGCTAGCTCTTTGAAACTTGGCACAATAATGTAGTTCCAAGTTCTATCGCTATGGTTTGTGTCCTATTGAAGTAGCCCCAAGCAGAGACTGACGAGAATCACTTTCATTGAAAGGGGTTGCCAAGCTTCAAAAATCTACGAGTTTCCTGAAATCTCAGCAAACATTTTTTCACCCAATCTTGATGAGACTTGCAGGTAATGATCAGTCCACCAATCCCACTTGGCTCACCAAATTTCGTCCTTCTCGGTTAAACCGTTCCTTGGCAGGAACCGTTTTCATGTTTAGGTTTCACTCTGTTTTCTCCTATATGGATTCATGTAGTTGGAACTCTAAATCAAACACGGTTTGTGCTAGCTCTATGAAACTTGGCACAATAATGTAGTTCCAAGTTGTATCGCTATGGTTTGTGTCCTATTGAAGTAGCCCCAAGCAGAGACTGACGAGAATCACTTTCATTGAAAGGGTTTGACAAGCTTCCAAAAAACTACGAGATTCCTGAATCTCAGCAACCATATTTTCACCCAATCTTGATGATACTTGCAGTTAATGATCAGTACACCAATCCCACTTGGCTCACCAAATTTCGTTCTTCTCGGTTAAACCATTCCTTTGCAGGAACCGTTTTCATGTTTAGGTTTCACTCTGTTTTCTCCTATATGGATACATGTAGTTGGAACACTAAATCAAACACGGTTTGTGCTAGCTCTTTGAAACTTGGCACAATAATGTAGTTCCAAGTTCTATCGCTATGGTTTTTGTCCCATTGAAGTAGCCCCAAGCAGAGACTGACGAGAATCACTTTCATTGAAAGGGGTTGCCAAGGTTCCAAAAAACTACGAGTTTCCTGAAATCTCAGCAAACCTTTTTTCACCCAATCTTGATGAGACTTGCAGGTAATGATCAGTACACCAATCCCACTTGGCTCACCAAATTTCGTTCTTCTCGGTTAAACCGTTCCTTTGCAGGAATCGTTTTCATGTTTAGGTTTCACTATGTTTTCTCTTATATGGATACATGTAGTTGGAACTCTAAATCAAACAGGGTTTGTGCTAGCTCTTTGAAACTTGGCACAATAATGTAGTTCCAAGTTCTATCGCTATGGTTTGTGTCCTATTGAAGTAGCCCCAAGCAGAGACTGACGAGAATCACTTTAATTGAAAGGGGTTGACAAGCTTCGAAAAAACTACGAGTTTCCTGAAATCTCAGCAAACATTTTTTCACCCAATATTGATGATACTTGCAGGTAATGATCAGTACACCAATCCCACTTGGCTCACCAAATTTCGTTCTTCTCGGTTAAACCGTTCCTTTGCAGGAACCGTTTTCATATTTAGGTTTCACTCTGTTTTCTCCTATATGGATACATGTAGTTGGAACTCTAAATCAAACACGGTTTGTGCTAGCTCTTTGAAACTTGGCACAATAATGTAGTTCCAAGTTTGATCGCTATGGTTTGTGTACTATTGAAGTAGCCCCAAGCAGAGACTGACGAGAATCACTTTAATTGAAAGGGGTTGACAAGCTTCGAAAAATTACGAGTTTCCTGAAATCTCAGCAAACATTTTTTCACCCAATCTTGATGATACTTGCAGGTAATGATCTGTACACCAATCCCACTGGACTCACCAAATTTCATTCTTCTCGGTTAAACCGTTCCTTTGCAGGAACCGTTTTCATGTTTAGGTTTCACTCTGTTTTCTGCTATATGGATACAAGTAGTTGGAACTCTAAATCAAACACGGTTTGTGCTAACTCTTTGAAACTTACCACAATAATGTAGTTCCAAGTTCTATCGCTATGGTTTGTGTCCTATTGAAGTAGCCCCAAGCAGATACTGACGAGAATCACTTTCATTGAAAGGGTTTGACAAGCTTCCAAAAAACTACGAGTTTCCTGAAATCTCAGCAACCATATTTTCACCCAATCTTGATGATACTTGCAGGTAATGATCAGTACACCAATCCCACTTGGTTCACCAAATTTCGTTCTTCTCGGTTAAACCGTTCCTTTGCAGGAACCGTTTTCATGTTTAGGTTTCACTCTGTTTTCTCCTATATGGATACATGTATTTGGAACTCTAAATCAAACACGGTTTGTGCTAGCTCTTTGAAACTCGGCACAATAAGGTAGTTCCAAGTTTATATCGCTATGGTTTGTGTCCTATTGAAGTAGCCCCAAGCAGAGACTGACGAGAATGACTTTCATTGAAAGGGGTTGACAAACTTCCAAAAAACTACGAGATTCCTGAAATCTCAGCAACCATTTTTTCACCCAATCTTGATGATACTTGCAGGTAATGATCAGTACACCAATCCCACTTGGTTCACCAAATTTCGTTCTTTTCGGTTAAACCGTTCCTTTGCAGGAACCGTTTTCATGTTTAGGTTTCACTCTGTTTTCTCTTATATGTATATATGTAGTTGGAACTCTAAATCAAACACGGTTTGTGCTAGCTCTTTGAAACTTGGCACAATAATGTAGTTCCAAGTTCTATCGCTATGGTTTGTGTCCTATTGAAGTAGCCCCAAGCAGAGACTGACGAAAATCACTTTCATTGAAAGGGGTTGCCGAGCTTCCAAAAAACTACGAGTTTCCTGAAATCTCAGCAAACATTTTTTCACCCAATCTTGATGATACTTGCAGGTAATGATCAGTACACCAATCCCACTTGGCTCACCAAATTTCGTTCTTTTCGGTTAAACCGTTCTTTGCAGAAACTGTTTTCATGTTTAGGTTTCACTCTGTTTTCTCCTATATGGATACATGTAGTTGGAACTCTAAATCAAACACAGCTTGTGCTAGCTCTTTGAAACTTGGCACAATAATGTAGTTCCAAGTTCTATCGCTATGGTTTGTGTCCTATTGAAGTAGCTCCAAGCAGAGACTGACGAGAATCACTTTCATTGAAAGGGGTTGCCAAGCTTCCAAAAAACTACGAGTTTCCTGAAATCTCAGCAAACATTTTTTCACCCAATCTTGATGATACTTGCAGGTAATGATCAGGACACCAATGCCACTGTGCTCACCAAATTTCGTTCTTCTCGGTTAAACCGTTCCTTTGCAGGAACCATTTTCCTGTTTAGGTTTCACTCTGTTTTCTCCTATATGGATACATGTAGTTGGAACACTAAAACAAAGACGGTTTGTGCTAGCTCTTTGAAACTTGGCACAATAATGTAGTTCCAAGTTCTATCGCTATGGTTTTTGTCCTATTGAAGTAGCCCCAAGCAGAGACTGACGAGAATCACTTTCATTGAAAGGGGTTGCCAAGCTTCCAAAAAACTACGAGTTTCCTGAAATCTCAGCAAATATTTTTTCACCCAATCTTGATGATACTTGCAGGTAATGATTAGTACCAATCCCACTTGGCTCACCAAATTTCGTTCTTCTCGGTTAAACCGTTCCTTTGCAGGAACCGTTTTCATGTTTAGGTTTCACTCTGTTTTCTGTTATATGGATACATGTAGTTGGAACTCTAAATCAAACACGGTTTGTGCTAGCTCTTTGAAACTTGGCACAATAATATAGTTCCAAGTTTTATCGCTATGGTTTGTGTCCTATTGAAGTAGCCCCAAGCAGAGACTGACGAGAATCACTTTCATTGAAAGGGGTTGCCAAGCTTTCAAAAAACTACGAGTTTCCTGAAATCTCAGCAAACATTTTTTCACTCAATCTTGATGATACTTGCAGGTAATGAACAGTACACCAATCCCACTGGGCTCACCAAATTTCGTTCTTCTAGGTTAAACCGTTCATTTGTAGGAACCGTTTTCATGTTTAGGTTTCACTCTGTTTTCTCCTATATGGATACATGTAGTTGGAAATCTAAATCAAACACGGTTTGCGCTAGCTCTTTGAAACTTGGCACAATAATGTAATTCCAAGTTCTATCGCTATGGTTTGTGTCCTATTGAAGTAGCCCCAAGCAGAGACTACGAGAATCACTTTCATTGAAAGGGGTTGCCAAGCTTCCAAAAAACTACGAGTTTCTTGAAATCTCAGCAAACATTTTTTCACCCAATCTTGATGAGACTTGCAGGTAATGATCAGTACACCAATCCCACTTGGCTCTCCAAATTTCGTCCTTCTCGGTTAAACATTTCCTTGGCAGGAACCGTTTTCATGTTTAGGTTTCACTCTGTTTTCTCCTATATGGATACATGTAGTTGCAACTCTAAATCAAACACGGTTTGTGCTAGCTCTTTGAAACTTGGCACAATAATATAGTTCCAAGTTCTATCGCTATGGTTTGTGTCCTATTGATGTAGCCCCAAGCAGAGACTGACGAGAATCACTTTCATTGAAAGGGGTTGCCAAGCTTCCAAAAAACTACGAGTTTCCTGAAAACTCAGCAAACATTTTTTCACCCAATCTTGATGAGACTTGCAGGTAATGATCAGTACACCAATCCCACTTGGCTCACCAAATTTTGTCCTTCTCGGTTAAACCGTTCCTTGGCAGGAACCGTTTTCATGTTTAGGTTTCACTCTGTTTTCTCCTATATGGATTCATGTAGTTGGAACTCTAAATCAAACACGGTTTGTGCTAGCTCTATGAAACTTGGCACAATAATGTAGTTCCAAGTTCTATCGCTATGGTTTGTGTCCTATTGAAGTAGCCCCAAGCAGAGACTGACGAGAATCACTTTCATTGAAAGGGGTTGCCAAGCTTCCAAAAAACTACGAGTTTCCTGAAATCTCAGCAAACATTTTTCACCCAATCTTGATGAGACTTGCAGGTAATGATCAGTACACCAATCCCACTTGGCTCACCAAATTTCGTTCTTCTCGGTTAAACCGTTCCTTTGCAGGAACCGTTTTCATGTTTAGGTTTCACTGTGTTTTCTCCTATATGGATACATGTAGTTGGAACTCTAAATCAAACACGGTTTGTGCTAGCTCTTTGAAACTTGGCACAATAATGTAGTTCCAAGTTCTATCACTATGGTTTGTGTCCTATTGAAGTAGCCCCAAGCAGAGACTGACGAGAATCACTTTCATTGAAAGGGGTTGACAAGCACCCAAAAAACTACTAGTTTCCTGAAATCTCAGCAAACTTTTTTTCACCCAATCTTGATGATACTGGCAGGTAATGATCAGTACACCAATCCCACTGGGCTCACCAACTTTCGTTCTTCTCGATTAAACCGTTCCTTTGTAGGAACCGTTTTCATGTTTAGGTTTCACTCTGTTTTCTCCTATATGGATACATGTATTTGGAACTCTAAATCAAACACGGTTTGTGCTAGCTCTTTGAAACTTGGCACAATAATGTAGTTCCAAGTTTTATCGCTATGGTTTGTGTCCTATTGAAATAGCCCCAAGCAGAGACTGACGAGAATCACTTTCATTGAAAGGGGTTGACAAGCTTCGAAAAAACTACGAGATTCCTGAAATCTCAGCAACCATTTTTTCACCCAATCTTGATGATACTTGCAGGTAATGATCAGTACACCAATCCCACTTGGTTCACCAAATTTCCTTCTTTTCGGTTAAACCGTTCCTTTGCAGGAACCGTTCTCATGTTTAGGTTTCACTTTGTTTTCTCCTATATGGATACATGTAGTTGGAACTCTAAATAAAACACGATTTGTGCTAGCTCTTTGAAACTTGGCACAATAATATAGTTCCAAGTTCTATCGCTATGGTTTGTGTCCTATTGAAGTAGCCCCAAGCAGAGACTGACGAGAATCACTTTCATTGAAAGGGGTTGCCAAGCTTCCAAAAAACTACGAGTTTCCTGAAATCTCAGCAAACATTTTTTCACTCAATCTTGATGATACTTGCAGGTAATGATCAGTACACCAATCCCACTTGGCTCACCAAAATTCGTTCTTCTCGGTTAAACCGTTCCTTTGCAGGAACCGTTTTCATGTTTAGGTTTCACTCTGTTTTCTCCTATATGGATACATGTAGTTGGAAATCTAAATCAAACACGGTTTGCGCTAGCTCTTTGAAACTTGGCACAATAATGTAATTCCAAGTTCTATCGCTATGGTTTGTGTCCTATTGAAGTAGCCCCAAGCAGAGACTGACGAGAATCACTTTCATTGAAAGGGGTTGCCAAGCTTCCAAAAAACTACGAGTTTCCTGAAATCTCAGCAAACATTTTTTCACCCAATCTTGATGATACTTGCAGGTAATGATCAGTACACCAATCCCACTTGGCTCGCCAAATTTCGTCCTTCTCGGTTAAACCGTTCCTTGGCAGGAACCGTTTTCATGTTTAGGTTTCCCTCTGTTTTCTCCTATATGGATACATGTAGTTGCAACTCTAAATCAAACACGGTTTGTGCTAGCTCTATGAAACTTGGCACAATAATGTAGTTCCAAGTTCTATCGCTATGGTTTGTGTCCTATTGAAGTAGCCCCAAGCAGAGACTGACGAGAATCACTTTCATTGAAAGGGGTTGCCAAGCTTCCAAAAAACTACGAGTTTCCTGAAATCTCAGCAAACATTTTTCACCCAATCTTGATGAGACTTGCAGGTAATGATCAGTACACCAATCCCACTTGGCTCACCAAATTTCGTTCTTCTCGGTTAAACCGTTCCTTTGCAGGAACCGTTCTCATGTTTAGGTTTCACTGTGTTTTCTCCTATATGGATACATGTAGTTGGAACTCTAAATCAAACACGGTTTGTGCTAGCTCTTTGAAACTTGGCACAATAATGTAGTTCCAAGTTCTATCACTATGGTTTGTGTCCTATTGAAGTAGCCCCAAGCAGAGACTGACGAGAATCACTTTCATTGAAAGGGGTTGACAAGCATCCAAAAAACTACTAGTTTCCTGAAATCTCAGCAAACTTTTTTTCACCCAATCTTGATGATACTGGCAGGTAATGATCAGTACACCAATCCCACTGGGCTCACCAACTTTCGTTCTTCTCGATTAAACCGTTCCTTTGTAGGAACCGTTTTCATGTTTAGGTTTCACTCTGTTTTCTCCTATATGGATACATGTATTTGGAACTCTAAATCAAACACGGTTTGTGCTAGCTCTTTGAAACTTGGCACAATAATGTAGTTCCAAGTTTTATCGCTATGGTTTGTGTCCTATTGAAATAGCCCCAAGCAGAGACTGACGAGAATCACTTTCATTGAAAGGGGTTGACAAGCTTCGAAAAAACTACGAGATTCCTGAAATCTCAGCAACCATTTTTTCACCCAATCTTGATGATACTTGCAGGTAATGATCAGTACACCAATCCCACTTGGTTCACCAAATTTCCTTCTTTTCGGTTAAACCGTTCCTTTGCAGGAACCGTTCTCATGTTTAGGTTTCACTTTGTTTTCACCTATATGGATACATGTAGTTGGAACTCTAAATAAAACACGATTTGTGCTAGCTCTTTGAAACTTGGCACAATAATATAGTTCCAAGTTCTATCGCTATGGTTTGTGTCCTATTGAAGTAGCCCCAAGCAGAGACTGACGAGAATCACTTTCATTGAAAGGGGTTGCCAAGCTTCCAAAAAACTACGAGTTTCCTGAAATCTCAGCAAACATTTTTTCACTCAATCTTGATGATACTTGCAGGTAATGATCAGTACACCAATCCCACTTGGCTCACCAAAATTCGTTCTTCTCGGTTAAACCGTTCCTTTGCAGGAACCGTTTTCATGTTTAGGTTTCACTCTGTTTTCTCCTATATGGATACATGTAGTTGGAAATCTAAATCAAACACGGTTTGCGCTAGCTCTTTGAAACTTGGCACAATAATGTAATTCCAAGTTCTATCGCTATGGTTTGTGTCCTATTGAAGTAGCCCCAAGCAGAGACTGACGAGAATCACTTTCATTGAAAGGGGTTGCCAAGCTTCCAAAAAACTACGAGTTTCCTGAAATCTCAGCAAACATTTTTTCACCCAATCTTGATGATACTTGCAGGTAATGATCAGTACACCAATCCCACTTGGCTCGCCAAATTTCGTCCTTCTCGGTTAAACCGTTCCTTGGCAGGAACCGTTTTCATGTTTAGGTTTCCCTCTGTTTTCTCCTATATGGATACATGTATTTGGAAATCTAAATCAAACACGGTTTGTGCTAGCTCTTTGAAACTTGGCACAATAATGTAGTTCCAAGTTCTATCGCTATGGTTTGTGTCCTTTTGATGTAGCCCCAAGCAGAGACTGACAAGAATCACTTTCATTGAAAGGGGATGCCAAGCTTCCAAAATCTACGAGTTTCCTGAAATCTCACAAACATTTTTTCACCCAATCTTGATGAGACTTGCAGGTAATGATCAGTACACCAATACCACTTGGCTCACCAAATTTCGTCCTTCTCGGTTAAACCGTTCCTTGGCAGGAACCGTTTTCATGTTTAGGTTTCACTCTGTTTTCTCCTATATGGATTCATATAGTTGGAACTCTAAATCAAACACGGTTTGTGCTAGCTCTTTGAAACTTGGCACAATAATGTAGTTCCAAGTTCTATCGCTATGGTTTGTGTCCTATTGAAGTAGCCCCAAGCAGAGACTGACGAGAATCACTTTCATTGAAAGGGGTTGCCAAGCTTCCAAAAAACTACGAGTTTCCTGAAATCTCAGCAAACATTTTTTCACCCAATCTTGATGATACTTGCAGGTAATGATCAGTACACCAATCCCACTTGGCTCGCCAAATTTCGTCCTTCTCGGTTAAACCGTTCCTTGGCAGGAACCGTTTTCATGTTTAGGTTTCCCTCTGTTTTCTCCTATATGGATACATGTAGTTGGAACTCTAAATCAAACACGGTTTGTGCTAGCTCTTTGAAACTTGGCACAATAATGTAGTTCCAAGTTCTATCGCTATGGTTTGTGTCCTTTTGATGTAGCCCCAAGCAGAGACTGACAAGAATCACTTTCATTGAAAGGGGATGCCAAGCTTCCAAAATCTACGAGTTTCCTGAAATCTCAGCAAACATTTTTTCACCCAATCTTGATGAGACTTGCAGGTAATGATCAGTACACCAATCCCACTTGGCTCACCAAATTTCGTCCTTCTCGGTTAAACCGTTCCTTGGCAGGAACCGTTTTCATGTTTAGGTTTCACTCTGTTTTCTCCTATATGGATTCATGTAGTTGGAACTCTAAATCAAACACGGTTTGTGCTAGCTCTTTGAAACTTGGCACAATAATGTAGTTCCAAGTTCTATCGCTATGGTTTGTGTCCTATTGAAGTAGCCCCAAGCAGAGACTGACGAGAATCACTTTCATTGAAAGGGGTTGCCAAGCTTCCAAAAAACTACGAGTTTCCTGAAATCTCAGCAAACATTTCTTCACCCAATCTTGATGAGACTTGCAGGTAATGATCAGTACACCAATCCCACTTTGCTCACCAAATTTCGTTCTTTTCGGTTAAACCGTTCCTTTGCAGGAACCGTTTTCATGTTTAGGTTTCACTCTGTTTTCTCCTATATGGATACATGTAGTTGGAACTCTTAATCAAACACGGTTTGTGCTAGCTCTTTGAAATTTCGCACAATAATGTAGTTCCAAGTTCTATCGCTATGGTTTGTGTCCTATTGAAGTAGCCCCAAGCAGAGACTGACGAGAATCACTTTCATTGAAAGGGGTTGCCAAGCTTCCAAAAAACTACGAGTTTCCTGAAATCTCAGCAAACATTTTTACACCCAATCTTGATGAGACTTGCAGGTAATGATCAGTACACCAATCCCACTGGGCTCACCAAATTTCGTTCTTTTCGGTTAAACCGTTCCTTTGCTGGAACCGTTTTCATGTTTAGGTTTCACTCTGTTTTCTCCTATATGGATACATGTAGTGGGAACTCTAAATCAAACACGGTTTGTGCTAGCTCTTTGAAACTTGGCACAATAATGTAGTTCCAAGTTTTATCGCTATGGTTTGTGTCCTATTGAAGTAGCCCCAAGCAGAGACTGACTAGAATCACTTTCATTGAAAGGGGTTGACAAGCTTCGAAAAAACTACGAGATTCCTGAAATCTCAGCAACCATTTTTTCAACCAATCTTGATGATACTTGCAGGTAATGATCAGTACACCAATCCCACTTGGTTCACCAAATTTCGTTCTTTTGGGTTAAACCGTTCCTTTGCAGGAACCGTTCTCATGTTTAGGTTTCACTCTGTTTTCTCCTATATGGATACATGTAGTTGGAACTCTAAATAAAACACGGTTTGTGCTAGCTCTTTGAAACTTGGCACAATAATGTAGTTCCAAGTTCTATCGCTATGGTTTGTGTCCTATTGAAGTAGCCCCAAGCAGAGACTGACGAGAATCACTTGCATTGAAAGGGGTTGCCAAGCTTCCAAAAAACTACGAGTTTCCTGAATTCTCAGCTAACATTTTTTCACTCAATCTTGATGATACTTGCAGGTAATGATCAGTACACCAATCCCACTTGGCTCACCAAAATTCGTTCTTCTCGGTTAAACCGTTCCTTTGCAGGAACCGTTTTCATGTTTAGGTTTCACTCTGTTTTCTCCTATATGGATACATGTAGTTGGAAATCTAAATCAAACACGGTTTGCGCTAGCTCTTTGAAACTTGGCACAATAATGTAATTCCAAGTTCTATCGCTATGGTTTGTGTCCTATTGAAGTAGCCCCAAGCAGAGACTGACGAGAATCACTTTCATTGAAAGGGGTTGCCAAGCTTCCAAAAAATTACGAGTTTCCTGAAATCTCAGCAAACATTTTTTCACCCAATCTTGATGATACTTGCAGGTAATGATCAGTACACCAATCCCACTTGGCTCGCCAAATTTCGTCCTTCTCGGTTAAACCGTTCCTTGGCAGGAACCGTTTTCATGTTTAGGTTTCCCTCTGTTTTCTCCTGTATGGATACATGTAGTTGCAACTCTAAATCAAACACGGTTTGGGCTAGCTCTTTGAAACTTGGCACAATAATGTAGTTCCAAGTTCTATCGCTATGGTTTGTGTCCTTTTGATGTAGCCCCAAGCAGAGACAGACAAGAATCACTTTCATTGAAAGGGGATGCCAAGCTTCCAAAATCTACGAGTTTCCTGAAATCTCACAAACATTTTTTCACCCAATCTTGATGAGACTTGCAGGTAATGATCAGTACACCAATCCCACTTGGCTCACCAAATTTCGTCCTTCTCGGTTAAACCGTTCCTTGGCAGGAACCGTTTTCATGTTTAGGTTTCACTCTGTTTTCTCCTATATGGATTCATATAGTTGGAACTCTAAATCAAACACGGTTTGTGCTAGCTCTTTGAAACTTGGCACAATAATGTAGTTCCAAGTTCTATCGCTATGGTTTGTGTCCTATTGAAGTAGCACCAAGCAGAGACTGACGAGAATCACTTTCATTGAAAGGGGTTGCCAAGCTTCCAAAAAACTACGAGTTTCCTGAAATCTCAGCAAACATTTTTTCACCCAATCTTGATGATACTTGCAGGTAATGATCAGTACACCAATCCCACTTGGCTCGCCAAATTTCGTCCTTCTCGGTTAAACCGTTCCTTGGCAGGAACCGTTTTCATGTTTAGGTTTCCCTCTGTTTTCTCCTATATGGATACAAGTAGTTGGAACTCTAAATCAAACACGGTTTGTGCTAGCTCTTTGAAACTTGGCACAATAATGTAGTTCCAAGTTCTATCGCTATGGTTTGTGTCCTTTTGATGTAGCCCCAAGCAGAGACTGACAAGAATCACTTTCATTGAAAGGGGATGCCAAGCTTCCAAAATCTACGAGTTTCCTGAAATCTCAGCAAACATTTTTTCACCCAATCTTGATGAGACTTGCAGGTAATGATCAGTACACCAATCCCACTTGGCTCACCTAATTTCGTCCTTCTCGGTTAAACCGTTCCTTGGCAGGAACCGTTTTCATGTTTAGGTTTCCCTCTGTTTTCTCCTGTATGGATACATGTAGTTGCAACTCTAAATCAAACACGGTTTGTGCTAGCTCTTTGAAACTTGGCACAATAATGTAGTTCCAAGTTCTATCGCTATGGTTTGTGTCCTTTTGATGTAGCCCCAAGCAGAGACAGACAAGAATCACTTTCATTGAAAGGGGATGCCAAGCTTCCAAAATCTACGAGTTTCCTGAAATCTCACAAACATTTTTTCACCCAATCTTGATGAGACTTGCAGGTAATGATCAGTACACCAATCCCACTTGGCTCACCAAATTTCGTCCTTCTCGGTTAAACCGTTCCTTGGCAGGAACCGTTTTCATGTTTAGGTTTCACTCTGTTTTCTCCTATATGGATTCATATAGTTGGAACTCTAAATCAAACACGGTTTGTGCTAGCTCTTTGAAACTTGGCACAATAATGTAGTTCCAAGTTCTATCGCTATGGTTTGTGTCCTATTGAAGTAGCCCCAAGCAGAGACTGACGAGAATCACTTTCATTGAAAGGGGTTGCCAAGCTTCCAAAAAACTACGAGTTTCCTGAAATCTCAGCAAACATTTTTTCACCAATCTTGATGATACTTGCAGGTAATGATCAGTACACCAATCCCACTTGGCTCGCCAAATTTCGTCCTTCTCGGTTAAACCGTTCCTTGGCAGGAACCGTTTTCATGTTTAGGTTTCCCTCTGTTTTCTCCTATATGGATACATGTAGTTGGAACTCTAAATCAAACACGGTTTGTGCTAGCTCTTTGAAACTTGGCACAATATGTAGTTCCAAGTTCTATCGCTATGGTTTGTGTCCTTTTGATGTAGCCCCAAGCAGAGACTGACAAGAATCACTTTCATTGAAAGGGGATGCCAAGCTTCCAAAATCTACGAGTTTCCTGAAATCTCAGCAAACATTTTTTCACCCAATCTTGATGAGACTTGCAGGTAATGATCAGTACACCAATCCCACTTGGCTCACCAAATTTCGTCCTTCTCGGTTAAACCGTTCCTTGGCAGGAACCGTTTTCATGTTTAGGTTTCCCTCTGTTTTCTCCTGTATGGATACATGTAGTTGCAACTCTAAATCAAACACGGTTTGTGCTAGCTCTTTGAAACTTGGCACAATAATGTCGTTCCAAGTTCTATCGCTATGGTTTGTGTCCTTTTGATGTAGCCCCAAGCAGAGACAGACAAGAATCACTTTCATTGAAAGGGGATGCCAAGCTTCCAAAATCTACGAGTTTCCTGAAATCTCACAAACATTTTTTCACCCAATCTTGATGAGACTTGCAGGTAATGATCAGTACACCAATCCCACTTGGCTCACCAAATTTCGTCCTTCTCGGTTAAACCGTTCCTTGGCAGGAACCGTTTTCATGTTTAGGTTTCACTCTGTTTTCTCCTATATGGATTCATATAGTTGGAACTCTAAATCAAACACGGTTTGTGCTAGCTCTTTGAAACTTGGCACAATAATGTAGTTCCAAGTTCTATCGCTATGGTTTGTGTCCTATTGAAGTAGCCCCAAGCAGAGACTGACGAGAATCACTTTCATTGAAAGGGGTTGCCAAGCTTCCAAAAAACTACGAGTTTCCTGAAATCTCAGCAAACATTTTTTCACCCAATCTTGATGATACTTGCAGGTAATGATCAGTACACCAATCCCACTTGGCTCGCCAAATTTCGTCCTTCTCGGTTAAACCGTTCCTTGGCAGGAACCGTTTTCATGTTTAGGTTTCCCTCTGTTTCTCCTATATGGATACATGTAGTTGGAACTCTAAATCAAACACGGTTTGTGCTAGCTCTTTGAAACTTGGCACAATAATGTAGTTCCAAGTTCTATCGCTATGGTTTGTGTCCTTTTGATGTAGCCCCAAGCAGAGACTGACAAGAATCACTTTCATTGAAAGGGGATGCCAAGCTTCCAAAATCTACGAGTTTCCTGAAATCTCAGCAAACATTTTTTCACCCAATCTTGATGAGACTTGCAGGTAATGATCAGTACACCAATCCCACTTGGCTCACCAAATTTCGTCCTTCTCGGTTAAACCGTTCCTTGGCAGGAACCGTTTTCATGTTTAGGTTTCACTCTGTTTTCTCCTATATGGATTCATGTAGTTGGAACTCTAAATCAAACACGGTTTTGTGCTAGCTCTTTGAAACTTGGCACAATAATGTAGTTCCAAGTTCTATCGCTATGGTTTGTGTCCTATTGAAGTAGCCCCAAGCAGAGACTGACGAGAATCACTTTCATTGAAAGGGGTTGCCAAGCTTCCAAAAAACTACGAGTTTCCTGAAATCTCAGCAAACATTTCTTCACCCAATCTTGATGAGACTTGCAGGTAATGATCAGTACACCAATCCCACTTTGCTCACCAAATTTCGTTCTTTTCGGTTAAACCGTTCCTTTGCAGGAACCGTTTTCATGTTTAGGTTTCACTCTGTTTTCTCCTATATGGATACATGTAGTTGGAACTCTTAATCAAACACGGTTTGTGCTAGCTCTTTGAAATTTCGCACAATAATGTAGTTCCAAGTTCTATCGCTATGGTTTGTGTCCTATTGAAGTAGCCCCAAGCAGAGACTGACGAGAATCACTTTCATTGAAAGGGGTTGCCAAGCTTCCAAAAAACTACGAGTTTCCTGAAATCTCAGCAAACATTTTTACACCCAATCTTGATGAGACTTGCAGGTAATGATCAGTACACCAATCCCACTGGGCTCACCAAATTTCGTTCTTTTCGGTTAAACCGTTCCTTTGCTGGAACCGTTTTCATGTTTAGGTTTCACTCTGTTTTCTCCTATATGGATACATGTAGTGGGAACTCTAAATCAAACACGGTTTGTGCTAGCTCTTTGAAACTTGGCACAATAATGTAGTTCCAAGTTTTATCGCTATGGTTTGTGTCCTATTGAAGTAGCCCAAGCAGAGACTGACTAGAATCACTTTCATTGAAAGGGGTTGACAAGCTTCGAAAAAACTACGAGATTCCTGAAATCTCAGCAACCATTTTTTCAACCAATCTTGATGATACTTGCAGGTAATGATCAGCACACCAATCACACTTGGTTCACCAAATTTCGTTCTTTTGGGTTAAACCGTTCCTTTGCAGGAACCGTTCTCATGTTTAGGTTTCACTCTGTTTTCTCCTATATGGATACATGTAGTTGGAACTCTAAATAAAACACGGTTTGTGCTAGCTCTTTGAAACTTGGCACAATAATGTAGTTCCAAGTTCTATCGCTATGGTTTGTGTCCAATTGAAGTAGCCCCAAGCAGAGACTGACGAGAATCACTTGCATTGAAAGGGGTTGCCAAGTTTCCAAAAAACTACGAGTTTCCTGAAATCTCAGCAAACATTTTTTCACCCAATCTTGATGATACTTGCAGGTAATGATCAGTACACCAATTCCACTTGGCTCGCCAAATTTCGTCCTTCTCGGTTAAACCGTTCCTTGGCAGGAACCGTTTTCATGTTTAGGTTTCCCTCTGTTTTCTCCTGTATGGATACATGTAGTTGGAACTCTAAATCAAACACGGTTTGTGCTAGCTCTTTGAAACTTGGCACAATAATGTAGTTCCAAGTTCTATCGCTATGGTTTGTGTCCTTTTGATGTAGCCCCAAGCAGAGACTGACAAGAATCACTTTCATTGAAAGGGGATGCCAAGCTTCCAAAATCTACGAGTTTCCTGAAATCTCAGCAAACATTTTTTCACCCAATCTTGATGAGACTTGCAGGTAATGATCAGTACACCAATCCCACTTGGCTCACCAAATTTCGTCCTTCTCGGTTAAACCGTTCCTTGGCAGGAACCGTTTTCATGTTTAGGTTTCACTCTGTTTTCTCCTATATGGATTCATGTAGTTGGAACTCTAAATCAAACACGGTTTGTGCTAGCTCTTTGAAACTTGGCACAATAATGTAGTTCCAAGTTCTATCGCTATGGTTTGTGTCCTATTGAAGTAGCCCCAAGCAGAGACTGACGAGAATCACTTTCATTGAAAGGGGTTGCCAAGCTTCCAAAAAACTACGAGTTTCCTGAAATCTCAGCAAACATTTCTTCACCCAATCTTGATGAGACTTGCAGGTAATGATCAGTACACCAATCCCACTTTGCTCACCAAATTTCGTTCTTTTCTGTTAAACCGTTCCTTTGCAGGAACCGTTTTCATGTTTAGGTTTCACTCTGTTTTCTCCTATATGGATACATGTAGTTGGAACTCTTAATCAAACACGGTTTGTGCTAGCTCTTTGAAATTTCGCACAATAATGTAGTTCCAAGTTCTATCGCTATGGTTTGTGTCCTATTGAAGTAGCCCAAAGCAGAGACTGACGAGAATCACTTTCATTGAAAGGGGTTGCCAAGCTTCCAAAAAACTATGAGTTTCCTGAAATCTCAGCAAACATTTTTACACCCAATCTTGATGAGACTTGCAGGTAATGATCAGTACACCAATCCCACTGGGCTCACCAAATTTCGTTCTTTTCGGTTAAACCGTTCCTTTGCTGGAACAGTTTTCATGTTTAGGTTTCACTCTGTTTTCTCCTATATGGATACATGTAGTGGGAACTCTAAATCAAACACGGTTTGTGCTAGCTCTTTGAAACTTGGCACAATAATATAGTTCCAAGTTTTATCGCTATGGTTTGTGTCCTATTGAAGTAGCCCCAAGCAGAGACTGACTAGAATCACTTTCATTGAAAGGGGTTGACAAGCTTCGAAAAAACTACGAGATTCCTGAAATCTCAGCAACCATTTTTTCAACCAATCTTGATGATACTTGCAGGTAATGATCAGTACACCAATCACACTTGGTTCACCAAATTTCGTTCTTTTGGGTTAAACCGTTCCTTTGCAGGAACCGTTCTCATGTTTAGGTTTCACTCTGTTTTCTCCTATATGGATACATGTAGTTGGAACTCTAAATAAACACGGTTTGTGCTAGCTCTTTGAAACTTGGCACAATAATGTAGTTCCAAGTTCTATCGCTATGGTTTGTGTCCTATTGAAGTAGCCCCAAGCAGAGACTGGCGAGAATCACTTGCATTGAAAGGGGTTGCCAAGCTTCCAAAAAACTACGAGTTTCCTGAATTCTCAGCTAACATTTTTTCACTCAATCTTGATGATACTTGCAGGTAATGATCAGTACACCAATCCCACTTGGCTCACCAAAATTCGTTCTTCTCGGTTAAACCGTTCCTTTGCAGGAACCGTTTTCATGTTTAGGTTTCACTCTGTTTTCTCCTATATGGATACATGTAGTTGGAAATCTAAATCAAACACGGTTTGCGCTAGCTCTTTGAAACTTGGCACAATAATGTAATTCCAAGTTCTATCGCTATGGTTTGTGTCCTATTGAAGTAGCCCCAAGCAGAGACTGACGAGAATCACTTTCATTGAAAGGGGTTGCCAAGCTTCCAAAAAACTACGAGTTTCCTGAAATCTCAGCAAACATTTTTTCACCCAATCTTGATGATACTTGCAGGTAATGATCAGTACACCAATCCCACTTGGCTCGCCAAATTTCGTCCTTCTCGGTTAAACCGTTCCTTGGCAGGAACCGTTTTCATGTTTAGGTTTCCCTCTGTTTTCTCCTGTATGGATACATGTAGTTGCAACTCTAAATCAAACACGGTTTGTGCTAGCTCTTTGAAACTTGGCACAATAATGTAGTTCCAAGTTCTATCGCTATGGTTTGTGTCCTTTTGATGTAGCCCCAAGCAGAGACAGACAAGAATCACTTTCATTGAAAGGGGATGCCAAGCTTCCAAAATCTACGAGTTTCCTGAAATCTCAGCAAACATTTTTTCACCCAATCTTGATGAGACTTGCAGGTAATGATCAGTACACCAATCCCACTTGGCTCACCAAAATTCGTCCTTCTCGGTTAAACCGTTCCTTGGCAGGAACCGTTTTCATGTTTAGGTTTCACTCTGTTTTCTCCTATATGGATTCATGTAGTTGGAACTCTAAATCAAACACGGTTTGTGCTAGCTCTTTGAAACTTGGCACAATAATGTAGTTCCAAGTTCTATCGCTATGGTTTGTGTCCTATTGAAGTAGCCCCAAGCAGAGACTGACGAGAATCACTTTCATTGAAAGGGGTTGCCAAGCTTCCAAAAAACTACGAGTTTCCTGAAATCTCAGCAAACATTTTTTCACCCAATCTTGATGAGACTTGCAGGTAATGATCAGTACACCAATCCCACTTTGCTCACCAAATTTCGTTCTTTTCGGTTAAACCGTTCCTTTGCAGGAACCGTTTTCATGTTTAGGTTTCACTCTGTTTTCTCCTATATGGATACATGTAGTTGGAACTCTTAATCAAACACGGTTTGTGCTAGCTCTTTGAAATTTCGCACAATAATGTAGTTCCAAGTTCTATCGCTATGGTTTGTGTCCTATTGAAGTAGCCCCAAGCAGAGACTGACGAGAATCACTTTCATTGAAAGGGGTTGCCAAGCTTCCAAAAAACTACGAGTTTCCTGAAATCTCAGCAAACATTTTTACACCCAATCTTGATGAGACTTGCAGGTAATGATCAGTACACCAATCCCACTGGGCTCACCAAATTTCGTTCTTTTCGGTTAAACCGTTCCTTTGCTGGAACCGTTTTCATGTTTAGGTTTCACTCTGTTTTCTCCTATATGGATACATGTAGTGGGAACTCTAAATCAAACACGGTTTGTGCTAGCTCTTTTAAACTTGGCACAATAATGTAGTTCCAAGTTTTATCGCTATGGTTTGTGTCCTATTGAAGTAGCCCCAAGCAGAGACTGACGAGAATCACTTTCATTGAAAGGGGTTGACAAGCTTCGAAAAAACTACGAGATTCCTGAAATCTCAGCAACCATTTTTTCACCCAATCTTGATGATACTTGCAGGTAATGATCAGTACAACAATCCCACTTGGTTCACCAAATTTCGTTCTTTTCGGTTAAACCGTTCCTTTGCAGGAACCGTTCTCATGTTTAGGTTTCACTCTGTTTTCTCCTATATGGATACATGTAGTTGGAACTCTAAATCAAACTCGGTTTGTGCTAGCTTCTTGAAACTTGCACAATAATGTAGTTGCAAGTTCTATCGCTATGGTTTGTGTCCTATTGAAGTAGCCCCAAACAGAGACTGACGAGAATCACTTTCATTGAAAGGGGTTGCCAAGGTTCCAAAAAACTACGAGTTTCCTGAAATCTCAGGAAACATTTTTTCACCCAATCTTGATGATACTTGCAGGTAATGATCAGTACACCAATCCCACTTGGCTCACCAAAATTCGTTCTTCTCCGTAAAACCGTTCCTTTGCAGGAACCGTTTTCATGTTTAGGTTTCACTCTGTTTTCTCTTATATGGATACATGTACTTGGAACTCTAAATCAAACACGGTTTGTGCTCCCTCTTTGAAACTCGGCACAATAATGTAGTTCCAAGTTCTATCGCTATGGTTTGTGTCCTATTGAAGTAGCCCCAAGCAGAGACTGACGAGAATCACTTTCATTGAAAGGGGTTGCCAAGCTTCCAAAAAACTACGAGTTTCCTGAAATCTCAGCAAACATTTTTTCACTCAATCTTGATGATACTTGCAGGTAATGATCAGTACACCAATCCCACTTGGCTCACCAAAATTCGTTCTTCTCGGTTAAACCGTTCCTTTGCAGGAACCGTTTTCATGTTTAGGTTTCACTCTGTTTTCTCCTATATGGATACATGTAGTTGGAAATCTAAATCAAACACGGTTTGCGCTAGCTCTTTGAAACTTGGCACAATAATGTAATTCCAAGTTCTATCGCTATGGTTTGTGTCCTATTGAAGTAGCCCCAAGCAGAGACTGACGAGAATCACTTTCATTGAAAGGGGTTGCCAAGCTTCCAAAAAACTACGAGTTTCCTGAAATCTCAGCAAACATTTTTTCACCCAATCTTGATGATACTTGCAGGTAATGATCAGTACACCAATCCCACTTGGCTCGCCAAATTTCGTCCTTCTCGGTTAAACCGTTCCTTGGCAGGAACCGTTTTCATGTTTAGGTTTCCCTCTGTTTTCTCCTATATGGATACATGTAGTTGCAACTCTAAATCAAACACGGTTTGTGCTAGCTCTTTGAAACTTGGCACAATAATGTAGTTCCAAGTTCTATCGCTATGGTTTGTGTCCTTTTGATGTAGCCCCAAGCAGAGACTGACAAGAATCACTTTCATTGAAAGGGGATGCCAAGCTTCCAAAATCTACGAGTTTCCTGAAATCTCACAAACATTTTTTCACCCAATCTTGATGAGACTTGCAGGTAATGATCAGTACACCAATCCCACTTGGCTCACCAAATTTCGTCCTTCTCGGTTAAACCGTTCCTTGGCAGGAACCGTTTTCATGTTTAGGTTTCACTCTGTTTTCTCCTATATGGATTCATATAGTTGGAACTCTAAATCAAACACGGTTTGTGCTAGCTCTTTGAAACTTGGCACAATAATGTAGTTCCAAGTTCTATCGCTATGGTTTGTGTCCTATTGAAGTAGCCCCAAGCAGAGACTGACGAGAATCACTTTCATTGAAAGGGGTTGCCAAGCTTCCAAAAAACTACGAGTTTCCTGAAATCTCAGCAAACATTTTTTCACCCAATCTTGATGATACTTGCAGGTAATGATCAGTACACCAATCCCACTTGGCTCGCCAAATTTCGTCCTTCTCGGTTAAACCGTTCCTTGGCAGGAACCGTTTTCATGTTTAGGTTTCCCTCTGTTTTCTCCTATATGGATACATGTAGTTGGAACTCTAAATCAAACACGGTTTGTGCTAGCTCTTTGAAACTTGGCACAATAATGTAGTTCCAAGTTCTATCGCTATGGTTTGTGTCCTTTTGATGTAGCCCCAAGCAGAGACTGACAAGAATCACTTTCATTGAAAGGGGATGCCAAGCTTCCAAAATCTACGAGTTTCCTGAAATTTCAGAAAACATTTTTTCACCCAATCTTGATGAGACTTGCAGGTAATGATCAGTACACCAATCCCACTTGGCTCACCAAATTTCGTCCTTCTCGGTTAAACCGTTCCTTGGCAGGAACCGTTTTCATGTTTAGGTTTCACTCTGTTTTCTCCTATATGGATTCATGTAGTTGGAACTCTAAATCAAACACGGTTTGTGCTAGCTCTTTGAAACTTGGCACAATAATGTAGTTCCAAGTTCTATCGCTATGGTTTGTGTCCTATTGAAGTAGCCCCAAGCAGAGACTGACGAGAATCACTTTCATTGAAAGGGGTTGCCAAGCTTCCAAAAAACTACGAGTTTCCTGAAATCTCAGCAAACATTTCTTCACCCAATCTTGATGAGACTTGCAGGTAATGATCAGTACACCAATCCCACTTTGCTCACCAAATTTCGTTCTTTTCGGTTAAACCGTTCCTTTGCAGGAACCGTTTTCATGTTTAGGTTTCACTCTGTTTTCTCCTATATGGATACATGTAGTTGGAACTCTTAATCAAACACGGTTTGTGCTAGCTCTTTGAAATTTCGCACAATAATGTAGTTCCAAGTTCTATCGCTATGGTTTGTGTCCTATTGAAGTAGCCCCAAGCAGAGACTGACGAGAATCACTTTCATTGAAAGGGGTTGCCAAGCTTCCAAAAAACTACGAGTTTCCTGAAATCTCAGCAAACATTTTTACACCCAATCTTGATGAGACTTGCAGGTAATGATCAGTACACCAATCCCACTGGGCTCACCAAATTTCGTTCTTTTCCGTTAAACCGTTCCTTTGCTGGAACCGTTTTCATGTTTAGGTTTCACTCTGTTTTCTCCTATATGGATACATGTAGTGGGAACTCTAAATCAAACACGGTTTGTGCTAGCTCTTTGAAACTTGGCACAATAATGTAGTTCCAAGTTTTATCGCTATGGTTTGTGTCCTATTGAAGTAGCCCCAAGCAGAGACTGACTAGAATCACTTTCATTGAAAGGGGTTGACAAGCTTCGAAAAAACTACGAGATTCCTGAAATCTCAGCAACCATTTTTTCAACCAATCTTGATGATACTTGCAGGTAATGATCAGTACACCAATCCCACTTGGTTCACCAAATTTCGTTCTTTTGGGTTAAACCGTTCCTTTGCAGGAACCGTTCTCATGTTTAGGTTTTACTCTGTTTTCTCCTATATGGATTCATGTAGTTGGAACTCTAAATCAAACACGGTTTGTGCTAGCTCTTTGAAACTTGGCACAATAATGTAGTTCCAAGTTCTATCGCTATGGTTTGTGTCCTATTGAAGTAGCCCCAAGCAGAGACTGACGAGAATCACTTTCATTGAAAGGGGTTGCCAAGCTTCCAAAAAACTACGAGTTTCCTGAAATCTCAGCAAACATTTCTTCACCCAATCTTGATGAGACTTGCAGGTAATGATCAGTACACCAATCCCACTTTGCTCACCAAATTTCGTTCTTTTCGGTTAAACCGTTCCTTTGCAGGAACCGTTTTCATGTTTAGGTTTCACTCTGTTTTCTCCTATATGGATACATGTAGTTGGAACTCTTAATCAAACACGGTTTGTGCTAGCTCTTTGAAATTTCGCACAATAATGTAGTTCCAAGTTCTATCGCTATGGTTTGTGTCCTATTGAAGTAGCCCCAAGCAGAGACTGACGAGAATCACTTTCATTGAAAGGGGTTGCCAAGCTTCCAAAAAACTACGAGTTTCCTGAAATCTCAGCAAACATTTTTACACCCAATCTTGATGAGACTTGCAGGTAATGATCAGTACACCAATCCCACTGGGCTCACCAAATTTCGTTCTTTTCGGTTAAACCGTTCCTTTGCTGGAACCGTTTTCATGTTTAGGTTTCACTCTGTTTTCTCCTATATGGATACATGTAGTGGGAACTCTAAATCAAACACGGTTTGTGCTAGCTCTTTGAAACTTGGCACAATAATGTAGTTCCAAGTTTTATCGCTATGGTTTGTGTCCTATTGAAGTAGCCCCAAGCAGAGACTGACTAGAATCACTTTCATTGAAAGGGGTTGACAAGCTTCGAAAAAACTACGAGATTCCTGAAATCTCAGCAACCATTTTTTCAACCAATCTTGATGATACTTGCAGGTAATGATCAGTACACCAATCCCACTTGGTTCACCAAATTTCGTTCTTTTGGGTTAAACCGTTCCTTTGCAGGAACCGTTCTCATGTTTAGGTTTCACTCTGTTTTCTCCTATATGGATACATGTAGTTGGAACTCTAAATCAAACACGGTTTGTGCTAGCTCTTTGAAACTTGGCACAATAATGTAGTTCCAAGTTCTATCGCTATGGTTTGTGTTCTATTGAAGTATCCCCAAGCAGAGACTGATGAGAATCACTTTCATTGAAAGGGGTTGCCAAGGTTACAAAAAACTACGAGTTTCCTGAAATCTCAGGAAACATTTTTTCACCCAATCTTGATGATACTTGCAGGTAATGATCAGTACACCAATCCCACTTGGCTCACCAAAATTCGTTCTTCTCGGTTAAACCGTTCCTTTGCAGGAACCGTTTTCATGTTTAGGTTTCACTCTGTTTTCTCTTATATGGATACATGTACTTGGAACTCTAAATCAAACACGGTTTGTGCTCCCTCTTTGAAACTCGGCACAATAATGTAGTTCCAAGTTCTATCTCTATGGTTTGTGTCCTATTGAAGTAGCCCCAAGCAGAGACTGACGAGAATCACTTTCATTGAAAGGGGTTGCCAAGCTTCCAAAAAACTACGAGTTTCCTGAAATCTCAGCAAACATTTTTTCACCCAATCTTGATGATACTTGCAGGTAATGATCAGTACACCATACCACTGGGCTCACCAAAATTCTTTCTTCTCGGTTAAACCGTTCCTTTGCAGGAACCGTTTTCATGTTTAGGTTTCACTCTGTTTTCTCCTATATGGATACATGTAGTTGGAAATCTAAATCAAACACGGTTTGCGCTAGCTCTTTGAAACTTGGCACAATAATGTAATTCCAAGTTATATCGCTATGGTTTGTGTCCTATTGAAGTAGCCCCAAGCAGAGACTGACGAGAATCACTTTCATTGAAAGGGGTTGCCAAGCTTCCAAAAAACTACGAGATTCCTGAAATCTCAGCAACCATTTTTTCACCCAATCTTGATGATACTTGCAGGTAATGATCAGTACACCAATCCTACTTGGTTCACCAAATTTCGTTCTTTTCGGTTAAACCGTTCCTTTGCAGGAACCGTTCTCATGTTTAGGTTTCACTCTGTTTTCTCCTATATGGATACATGTAGTTGGACCTCTAAATCAAACACGGTTTGTGCTAGCTCTTTGAAACTTGGCACAATAATGTAGTTCCAAGTTCTATCGCTATGGTTTGTGTCCTATTGAAGTATCCCCAAGCAGAGACTGATGAGAATCACTTTCATTGAAAGGGTTTGCCAAGGTTACAAAAAACTACGAGTTTCCTGAAATCTCAGGAAACATTTTTTCACCCAATCTTGATGATACTTGCAGGTAATGATCAGTACACCAATCCCACTTGGCTCACCAAAATTCGTTCTTCTCGGTTAAACCGTTCCTTTGCAGGAACCGTTTTCATGTTTAGGTTTCACTCTGTTTTCTCTTATATGGATACATGTAGTGGGAACTCTAAATCAAACACGGTTTGTGCTCCCTCTTTGAAACTCGGCACCATAATGTAGTTCCAAGTTCTATCGCTATGGTTTGTGTCCTATTGAAGTAGCCCCAAGCAGACACTGACGAGAATCACTTTCATTGAAAGGGGTTGCCAAGCTTCCAAAAAACTACGAGTTTCCTGAAATCTCAGCAAACATTTTTTCACCCAATCTTAATGATACTTGCAGGTAATGATCGGTACACCAATCCCACTTGGCTCACCAAATTTCGTCGTTCTCGGTTAAACCGTTCCTTGGCAGGAACCGTTTTCATGTTTAGGTTTCACTCTGTTTTCTCCTATGTGGATTCATGTAGTTGGAACTCTAAATCAAACACGGTTAGTGCTAGCTCTTTGAAACTTGGCACAATAATGTAGTTCCAAGTTCTATCGCTATGGTTTGTGTCCTATTGAAGTAGCCCCAAGCAGAGACTGACGAGAATCACTTTCATTGAAAGGGGTTGCCAAGCTTCCAAAAAACTACAAGTTTCCTGAAATCTCGGCAAACATTTTTTCACCCAATCTTGATGATACTGGCAGGTAATGATCAGTACACCAATCCCACTTGGCTCACCTAATTTCGTTCTTTTCGGTTAAACCGTTCCTTTGCAGGAACCGTTTTCATGTTTAGGTTTGACTCTGTTTTCTCCTATATGGATACATGTAGTTGGAACTCTAAATCAAACACGGTTTGTGCTAGCTCTTTGAAACTTGGCAAAATAATGTAGTTCCAAGTTCTATCGCTATGGTTTGTGTCCTATTGAAGTAGCCCCAAGCAGAGACTGACGAGAATCACTTTCATTGAAAGGGATTAACAAGCTTCCAAAATTCTACGAGTTTCCTGAAATCTCAGCAAACATTTTTTTCACCCAATCTTGATGATACTTGCAGGTAATGATCAGTACACCAATCCCACTTGGCTCACCAAATTTCGTTCTTTTCGGTAAAACCGTTCCTTTGCAGGAACCGTTTTCATGTTTAAGTTTCACTCTGTTTTCTCTTATATGGATACATGTACTTGGAACTCTAAATCAAACACGGTTTGTGCTCCCTCTTTGAAACTCGGCACAATAATGTAGTTCCAAGTTCTATCGCTATGGTTTGTGTCCTATTGAAGTAGCCCCAAGCAGAGACTGACGAGAATCACTTTCATTGAAAGGGGTTGCCAAGCTTCCAAAAAACTACGAGTTTCCTGAAATCTCAGCAAACATTTTTTCACCCAATCTTGATGATACTTGCAGGTAATGATCAGTACACCAATCCCACTGGGCTCACCAAATTTCGTTCTTCTAGGTTAAACCGTTCCTTTGCAGGAACCGTTTTCATGTTTAGGTTTCACTCTGTTTTCTCCTATATGGATACATGTAGTTGGAAATCTAAATCAAACACGGTTTGCGCTAGCTCTTTGAAACTTGGCACAATAATGTAATTCCAAGTTCTATCGCTATGGTTTGTGTCCTATTGAAGTAGCACCAAGCAGAGACTGACGAGAATCACTTTCATTGAAGGGGTTGCCAAGCTTCCAAAAAACTACGAGATTCCTGAAATCTCAGCAACCATTTTTTTCACCCAATCTTGATGATACTTGCAGGTAATGATCAGTACACGAATCCCACTTGGTTCACCAAATTTCGTTTTTTTCGGTTAAACCGTTCCTTTGCAGGAACCGTTCTCATGTTTAGGTTTCACTCTGTTTTCTCCTATATGGATACATGTAGTTGGAACTCTAAATCAAACACGGTTTGTGCTAGCTCTTTGAAACTTGGCACAATAATGTAGTTCCAAGTTCTACCACTATGGTTTGTGTCCTATTGAAGTATCCCCAAGCAGCGACTGATGAGAATCACTTTCATTGAAAGGGTTTGCCAAGGTTACAAAAAACTACGAGTTTCCTGAAATCTCAGGAAACATTTTTTCACCCAATCTTGATGATACTTGCAGGTAATGATCAGTACACCAATCCCACTTGGCTCACCAAAATTCGTTCTTCTCGGTTAAACCGTTCCTTTGCAGGAACCGTTTTCATGTTTAGGTTTCACTCTGTTTTCTCCTATATGGATACATGTAGTTGGAACTCTAAATCAAACACGGTTTGTGGTAGCTCTTTGAAACTTGGCACAATAATGTAGTTCCAAGTTCTATCGCTATGGTTTGTGTCCTATTGAAGTATCCCCAAGCAGAGACTGATGAGAATCACTTTCATTGAAAGGGGTTGCCAAGGTTACAAAAAACTACGAGTTTCCTGAAATCTCAGCAAACATTTTTTCACCCAATCTTGATGATACTTGCAGGTAATGATCAGTACACCAATCCCACTTGGCTCACCAAATTCGTTCTTCTCGGTTAAACCGTTCCTTTGCAGGAACCGTTCTCATGTTTAGGTTTCACTCTGTTTTCTCTTATATGGATACATGTACTTGGAACTCTAAATCAAACACGGTTTGTACTCCCTCTTTGAAACTCGGCACAATAATGTAGTTCCAAGTTCTATCGCTATGGTTTGTGTCCTATTGAAGTAGCCCCAAGCAGAGACTGACGAGAATCACTTTCATTGAAAGGGGTTGCCAAGCTTCCAAAAAACTACGAGTTTCCTGAAATCTCAGCAAACATTTTTTCACCCAATCTTGATGATACTTGCAGGTAATGATCAGTACACCAATCCCACTGGGCTCACCAAATTTCGTTCTTCTCGGTTAAACCGTTCCTTTGCAGAACCGTTTTCATGTTTAGGTTTCACTCTGTTTTCTCCTATATGGATACATGTAGTTGGAAATCTAAATCAAACACGGTTTGCGCTAGCTCTTTGAAACTTGGCACAATAATGTAATTCCAAGTTCTATCGCTATGGTTTGTGTCCTATTGAAGTAGCCCCAAGCAGAGACTGACGAGAATCACTTTCATTGAAAGGGGTTGCCAAGCTTCCAAAAAACTACGAGTTTCCTGAAATCTCAGCAAACATTTTTTCACCCAATCTTGATGATACTTGCAGGTAATGATCAGTACACCAATCCCACTTGGCTCACCAAATTTCGTCGTTCTCTGTTAAACCGTTCCTTGGCAGGAACCGTTTTCATGTTTAGGTTTCACTCTGTTTTCTCTATGTGGATTCATGTAGTTGGAACTCTAAATCAAACACGGTTTGTGCTAGCTCTTTGAAACTTGGCACAATAATGTAGTTCCAAGTTCTATCGCTATGGTTAGTGTCCTATTGAAGTAGCCCCAAGCAGAGACTGACGAGAATCACTTTCATTGAAAGGGGTTGCCAAGCTTCCAAAAAACTACGAGTTTCCCGAAATCTCAGCAAACATTTTTTCACCCAATCTTGATGATACTGGCAGGTAATGATCAGTACACCAATCCCACTTGGCTCACCTAATTTCGTTCTTTTCGGTTAAACCGTTCCTTTGCAGGAACCGTTTTCATGTTTAGGTTTGACTCTGTTTTCTCCTATATGGATACATGTAGTTGGAACTCTAAATCAAACACGGTTTGTGCTAGCTCTTTGAAACTTGGCACAATAATGTAGTTCCAAGTTCTATCGCTATGGTTTGTGTCCTATTGAAGTATCCCCAAGCAGAGACTGATGAGAATCACTTTCATTGAAAGGGTTGCCAAGGTTACAAAAATCTACGAGTTTCCTGAAATCTCAGGAAACATTTTTTCACCCAATCTTGATGATACTTGCAGGTAATGATCAGTACACCAATCCCAATTGGCTCACCAAAATTCGTTCTTCTCGGTTAAACCGTTCCTTTGCAGGAACCGTTTTCATGTTTAGGTTTCACTCTGTTTTCTCTTATATGGATACATGTACTTGGAACTCTAAATCAAACACGGTTTGTGCTCCCTCTTTGAAACTCAGCACAATAATGTAGTTCCAAGTTCTATCACTATGGTTTGTGTCCTATTGAAGTAGCCCCAAGCAGAGACTGACGAGAATCACTTTCATTGAAAGGGGTTGCCAAGCTTCCAAAAAACTACGAGTTTCCTGAAATCTCAGCAAACATTTTTTCACCCAATCTTGATGATACTTGCAGGTAATGATCAGTACACCAATCCCACTGGGCTCACCAAATTTCGTTCTTCTCGGTTAAACCGTTCCTTTGCAGGAACCGTTTTCATGTTTTAGGTTTCACTCTGTTTTCTCCTATATGGATACATGTAGTTGGAAATCTAAATCAAACACGGTTTGCGCTAGCTCTTTGAAACTTGGCACAATAATGCAATTCCAAGTTCTATCGCTATGGTTTGTGTCCTATTGAAGTAGCCCCAAGCAGAGACTGACGAGAATCACTTTCATTGAAAGGGGTTGCCAAGCTTCCAAAAAACTACGAGTTTCCTGAAATCTCAGCAAACATTTTTTCACCCAATCTTGATGATACTTGCAGGTAATGATCAGTACACCAATCCCACTGAGCTGACCAAATTTCGTTCTTCTCGGTTAAACCGTTCCTTTGCAGGAAACGTTTTCATGTTTAGGTTTCACTCTGTTTTCTCCTATATGGATACATGTAGTTGGAACTCTAAATCAAACACGGTTTGTGCTAACTCTTTGAAACTTACCACAATAATGTAGTTCCAAGTTCTATCGCTATGGTTTGTGTCCTATTGAAGTAGCCCCAAGCAGAGACTGACGAGAATCACTTTCATTGAAAGGGGTTAACAATCTTCCAAAATTCTACGAGTTTCCTGAAATCTCAGCAAACATTTTTTCACCCAATCTTGATGATACTTGCAGGTAATGATCAGTACACCAATCCCACTTGGCTCACCAAATTTCGTTCTTTTCGGTAAAACCGTTCCTTTGCAGGAACCGTTTTCATGTTTAAGTTTCACTCTGTTTTCTCTTATATGGATACATGTAGTTGGAACTCTAAATCAAACACGGTTTGTGCTAGCTCTTTGAAACTCGGCACAATAATGTAGTTCCAAGTTCTATCGCTATGGTTTGTGTCCTATTGAAGTAGCCCCAAGCAGATACTGACGAGAATCACTTTCATTTAAAGGGTTTGACAAGCTTCCAAAAAACTACGAGTTTCCTGAAATCTCAGCAAACATTTTTTCACCCAATCTTGATGATACTTGCAGGTAATGATCAGTACACCAATCCCACTTGGTTCACCAAATTTCGTTCTTCTCAGTTAAACCGTTCCTTTGCAGGAACCGTATTCATGTTTAGGTTTCACTCTGTTTTCTCCTATATGGATACATGTAGTTGGAACTCTAAATCAAGCACGGTTTGTGCTAGCTCTTTGATACTCGGCACAATAATGTAGTTCCAAGTTCTATCACTATGGTTTGTGTCCTATTGAAGTAGCCCCAAGCAGAGACTGAGGAGAATCACTTTCATTGAAAGGGGTAGACAAACTTCCAAAAAACTACGAGATTCCTGAAATCTCAGCAACCATTTTTTCACCCAATCTTGATGATACTTGCAGGTAATGATCAGTACACCAATCCCACTTGGTTCACCAAATTTCGTTCTTTTCGGTTAAACCGTTCCTTTGCAGGAACCGTTTTCATGTTAGGTTTCACTCTGTTTTTCTCCTATATGGATACATGTAGTTGGAACTGTAAATCAAACACGGTTTGTGCTAGCTCTTTGAAACTTGGCACAATAATGTAGTTCCAAGTTCTATCGCTATGGTTTGTGTCCTATTGAAGTAGCCCCAAGCAGAGACTGATGAGAATCACTTTCATTGAAAGGGGTTGCCAAGGTTCCAAAAAACTACGAGTTTCCTGAAATCTCAGGAAACATTTTTTCACCCAATCTTGATGATACTTGCAGGTAATGATCAGTACACCAATCCCAGTGGGCTCACCAAATTTCGTTCTTCTCGGTTAAACCGTTCCTTTGCAGGAACCGTTCTCATGTTTAGGTTTCACTCTGTTTTCTCCTATATGGATACATGTAGTTGGAACTCTAAATCAAACACGGTTTGTGCTAGCTCTTTGAAACTTGGCACAATAATGTAGTTCCAAGTTCTATCGCTATGGTTTGTGTCCTATTGAGGTATCCCCAAGCAGAGACTGATGAGAATCACTTTCATTGAAAGGGTTTGCCAAGGTTACAAAAAACTACGAGTTTCCTGAAATCTCAGGAAACATTTTTTCACCCAATCTTGATGATACTTGCAGGTAATGATCAGTACACCAATCCCACTTGGCTCACCAAAATTCGTTCTTCTCGGTTAAACCGTTCCTTTGCAGGAACCGTTTTCATGTTTAGGTTTCACTCTGTTTTCTCTTATATGGATACATGTAGTGGGAACTCTAAATCAAACACGGTTTGTGCTCCCTCTTTGAAACTCGGCACCATAATGTAGTTCCAAGTTCTATCGCTATGGTTTGTGTCCTATTGAAGTAGCCCCAAGCAGACACTGACGAGAATCACTTTCATTGAAAGGGGTTGCCAAGCTTCCAAAAAACTACGAGTTTCCTGAAATCTCAGCAAACATTTTTTCACCCAATCTTGATGATACTTGCAGGTAATGATCGGTACACCAATCCCACTTGGCTCACCAAATTTCGTCGTTCTCGGTTAAACCGTTCCTTGGCAGGAACCGTTTTCATGTTTAGGTTTCACTCTGTTTTCTCCTATGTGGATTCATGTAGTTGGAACTCTAAATCAAACACGGTTAGTGCTAGCTCTTTGAAACTTGGCACAATAATGTAGTTCCAAGTTCTATCGCTATGGTTTGTGTCCTATTGAAGTAGCCCCAAGCAGAGACTGACGAGAATCACTTTCATTGAAAGGGGTTGCCAAGCTTCCAAAAAACTACAAGTTTCCTGAAATCTCGGCAAACATTTTTTCACCAATCTTGATGATACTGGCAGGTAATGATCAGTACACCAATCCCACTTGGCTCACCTAATTTCGTTCTTTTCGGTTAAACCGTTCCTTTGCAGGAACCGTTTTCATGTTTAGGTTTGACTCTGTTTTCTCCTATATGGATACATGTAGTTGGAACTCTAAATCAAACACGGTTTGTGCTAGCTCTTTGAAACTTGGCAAAATAATGTAGTTCCAAGTTCTATCGCTATGGTTTGTGTCCTATTGAAGTAGCCCCAAGCAGAGACTGACGAGAATCACTTTCATTGAAAGGGATTAACAAGCTTCCAAAATTCTACGAGTTTCCTGAAATCTCAGCAAACATTTTTTTCACCCAATCTTGATGATACTTGCAGGTAATGATCAGTACACCAATCCCACTTGGCTCACCAAATTTCGTTCTTTTCGGTAAAACCGTTCCTTTGCAGGAACCGTTTTCATGTTTAAGTTTCACTCTGTTTTCTCTTATATGGATACATGTACTTGGAACTCTAAATCAAACACGGTTTGTGCTCCCTCTTTGAAACTCGGCACAATAATGTAGTTCCAAGTTCTATCGCTATGGTTTGTGTCCTATTGAAGTAGCCCCAAGCAGAGACTGACGAGAATCACTTTCATTGAAAGGGGTTGCCAAGCTTCCAAAAAAACTACGAGTTTCCTGAAATCTCAGCAAACATTTTTTCACCCAATCTTGATGATACTTGCAGGTAATGATCAGTACACCAATCCCACTGGGCTCACCAAATTTCGTTCTTCTAGGTTAAACCGTTCCTTTGCAGGAACCGTTTTCATGTTTAGGTTTCACTCTGTTTTCTCCTATATGGATACATGTAGTTGGAAATCTAAATCAAACACGGTTTGCGCTAGCTCTTTGAAACTTGGCACAATAATGTAATTCCAAGTTCTATCGCTATGGTTTGTGTCCTATTGAAGTAGCACCAAGCAGAGACTGACGAGAATCACTTTCATTGAAAGGGGTTGCCAAGCTTCCAAAAAACTACGAGATTCCTGAAATCTCAGCAACCATTTTTTCACCCAATCTTGATGATACTTGCAGGTAATGATCAGTACACGAATCCCACTTGGTTCACCAAATTTCGTTTTTTTCGGTTAAACCGTTCCTTTGCAGGAACCGTTCTATGTTTAGGTTTCACTCTGTTTTCTCCTATATGGATACATGTAGTTGGAACTCTAAATCAAACACGGTTTGTGCTAGCTCTTTGAAACTTGGCACAATAATGTAGTTCCAAGTTCTACCACTATGGTTTGTGTCCTATTGAAGTATCCCCAAGCAGAGACTGATGAGAATCACTTTCATTGAAAGGGTTTGCCAAGGTTACAAAAAACTACGAGTTTCCTGAAATCTCAGGAAACATTTTTTCACCCAATCTTGATGATACTTGCAGGTAATGATCAGTACACCAATCCCACTTGGCTCACCAAAATTCGTTCTTCTCGGTTAAACCGTTCCTTTGCAGGAACCGTTTTCATGTTTAGGTTTCACTCTGTTTTCTCCTATATGGATACATGTAGTTGGAACTCTAAATCAAACACGGTTTGTGGTAGCTCTTTGAAACTTGGCACAATAATGTAGTTCCAAGTTCTATCGCTATGGTTTGTGTCCTATTGAAGTATCCCCAAGCAGAGACTGATGAGAATCACTTTCATTGAAAGGGGTTGCCAAGGTTACAAAAAACTACGAGTTTCCTGAAATCTCAGCAAACATTTTTTTCACCCAATCTTGATGATACTTGCAGGTAATGATCAGTACACCAATCCCACTTGGCTCACCAAAATTCGTTCTTCTCGGTTAAACCGTTCCTTTGCAGGAACCGTTTTCATGTTTAGGTTTCACTCTGTTTTCTCTTATATGGATACATGTACTTGGAACTCTAAATCAAACACGGTTTGTACTCCCTCTTTTGAAACTCGGCACAATAATGTAGTTCCAAGTTCTATCGCTATGGTTTGTGTCCTATTGAAGTAGCCCCAAGCAGAGACTGACGAGAATCACTTTCATTGAAAGGGGTTGCCAAGCTTCCAAAAAACTACGAGTTTCCTGAAATCTCAGCAAACATTTTTTCACCCAATCTTGATGATACTTGCAGGTAATGATCAGTACACCAATCCCACTGGGCTCACCAAATTTCGTTCTTCTCGGTTAAACCGTTCCTTTGCAGGAACCGTTTCAATGTTTAGGTTTCACTCTGTTTTCTCCTATATGGATACATGTAGTTGGAAATCTAAATCCAAACACGGTTTGCGCTAGCTCTTTGAAACTTGGCACAATAATGTAATTCCAAGTTCTATCGCTATGGTTTGTGTCCTATTGAAGTAGCCCCAAGCAGAGACTGACGAGAATCACTTTCATTGAAAGGGGTTGCCAAGCTTCCAAAAAACTACGAGTTTCCTGAAATCTCAGCAAACATTTTTTCACCCAATCTTGATGATACTTGCAGGTAATGATCAGTACACCAATCCCACTTGGCTCACCAAATTTCGTCGTTCTCTGTTAAACCGTTTCCTTGGCAGGAACCGTTTTCATGTTTAGGTTTCACTCTGTTTTCTCCTATGTGGATTCATGTAGTTGGAACTCTAATCAAACACGGTTTGTGCTAGCTCTTTGAAACTTGGCACAATAATGTAGTTCCCAAGTTCTATCGCTATGGTTAGTGTCCTATTGAAGTAGCCCCAAGCAGAGACTGACGAGAATCACTTTCATTGAAAGGGGTTGCCAAGCTTCCAAAAAACTACGAGTTTCCTGAAATCTCAGCAAACATTTTTCACCCAATCTTGATGATACTGGCAGGTAATGATCAGTACACCAATCCCACTTGGCTCACCTAATTTCGTTCTTTTCGGTTAAATCGTTCCTTTGCAGGAACCGTTTTCATGTTTAGGTTTGACTCTGTTTTCTCCTATATGGATACATGTAGTTGGAACTCTAAATCAAACACGGTTTGTGCTAGCTCTTTGAAACTTGGCACAATAATGTAGTTCCAAGTTCTATCGCTATGGTTTGTGTCCTATTGAAGTATCCCCAAGCAGAGACTGATGAGAATCACTTTCATTGAAAGGGGTTGCCAAGGTTACAAAAATCTACGAGTTTCCTGAAATCTCAGGAAACATTTTTTCACCCAATCTTGATGATACTTGCAGGTAATGATCAGTACACCAATCCCAATTGGCTCACCAAAATTCGTTCTTCTCGGTTAAACCGTTCCTTTGCAGGAACCGTTTTCATGTTTAGGTTTCACTCTGTTTTCTCTTATATGGATACATGTACTTGGAACTCTAAATCAAACACGGTTTGTGCTCCCTCTTTGAAACTCGGCACAATAATGTAGTTCCAAGTTCTATCACTATGGTTTGTGTCCTATTGAAGTAGCCCCAAGCAGAGACTGACGAGAATCACTTTCATTGAAAGGGGTTGCCAAGCTTCCAAAAAACTACGAGTTTCCTGAAATCTCAGCAAACATTTTTTCACCCAATCTTGATGATACTTGCAGGTAATGATCAGTACACCAATCCCACTGGGCTCACCAAATTTCGTTCTTCTCGGTTAAACCGTTCCTTTGCAGGAACCGTTTTCATGTTTAGGTTTCACTCTGTTTTCTCCTATATGGATACATGTAGTTGGAAATCTAAATCAAACACGGTTTGCGCTAGCTCTTTGAAACTTGGCACAATAATGCAATTCCAAGTTCTATCGCTATGGTTTGTGTCCTATTGAAGTAGCCCCAAGCAGAGACTGACGAGAATCACTTTCATTGAAAGGGGTTGCCAAGCTTCCAAAAAACTACGAGTTTCCTGAAATCTCAGCAAACATTTTTTCACCCAATCTTGATGATACTTGCAGGTAATGATCAGTACACCATCCCACTTGGCTCACCAAATTTCGTCGTTCTCGGTTAAACCGTTCCTTGGCAGGAACCGTTTTCATGTTTAGGTTTTCACTCTGTTTTCTCCTATGTGGATCATGTAGTTGGAACTCTAAATCAAACACGGTTTGTGCTAGCTCTTTGAAACTTGGCACAATAATGTAGTTCCAAGTTCTATCGCTATGGTTTGTGTCCTATTGAAGTAGCCCCAAGCAGAGACTGACGAGAATCACTTTCATTGAAAGGGGTTGCCAAGCTTCCAAAAAACTACGAGTTTCCTGAAATCTCAGCAAACATTTTTTCACCCAATCTTGATGATACTGGCAGGTAATGATCAGTACACCAATCCCACTTGGCTCACCTAATTTCGTTCTTTTCGGTTAAACCGTTCCTTTGCAGGAACCGTTTTCATGTTTAGGTTTCACTCTGTTTTCTCCTATATGGATACATGTAGTTGGAACTCTAAATCAAACACGGTTTGTGCTAGCTCTTTGAAACTCGGCACAATAATGTAGTTCCAAGTTCTATCACTATGGTTTGTGTCCTATTGAAGTAGCCCCAAGCAGAGACTGACGAGAATCACTTTCATTGAAAGGGGTTGCCAAGCTTCCAAAAAACTACGAGTTTCCTGAAATCTCAGCAAACATTTTTCACCCAATCTTGATGATACTGGCAGGTAATGATCAGTACACCAATCCCACTTGGCTCACCTAATTTCGTTCTTTTCGGTTAACCGTTCCTTTGCAGGAACCGTTTACATGTTTAGGTTTCACTCTGTTTTCTCCTATATGGATACATGTAGTTGGAACTCTAAATCAACACAGTTTGTGCTAGCTCTTTGAAACTTGGCAAAATAATGTAGTTCCAAGTTCTATCGCTATGGTTTGTGTCCTATTGAAGTAGCCCCAAGCAGAGACTGACGAGAATCACTTTCATTGAAAGGGGTTGCCAAGCTTCCAAAAAACTACGAGTTTCCTGAAATCTCAGCAAACATTTTTTCACCCAATCTTGATGATACTTGCAGGTATGATCAGTACACCAATCCCACTGAGCTGACCAAATTTCGTTCTTCTCGGTTAAACCGTTCCTTTGCAGGAAACGTTTTCATGTTTAGGTTTCACTCTGTTTTCTCCTATATGGATACATGTAGTTGGAACTCTAAATCAAACACGGTTTGTTGCTAACTCTTTGAAACTTACCACAATAATGTAGTTCCAAGTTCTATCGCTATGGTTTGTGTCCTATTGAAGTAGCCCCAAGCAGAGACTGACGAGAATCACTTTCATTGAAAGGGGTTAACAATCTTCCAAAATTCTACGAGTTTCCTGAAATCTCAGCAAACATTTTTTCACCCAATCTTGATGATACTTGCAGGTAATGATCAGTACACCAATCCCACTTGGCTCACCAAATTTCGTCGTTCTCTGTTAAACCGTTCCTTGGCAGGAAACCGTTTTCATGTTTAGGTTTCACTCTGTTTTCTCCTATGTGGATACATGTAGTTGGAACTCTAAATCAAACACGGTTTGTGGTAGCTCTTTGAAACTTGGCACAATAATGTAGTTCCAAGTTCTATCGCTATGGTTTGTGTCCTATTGAAGTATCCCAAGCAGAGACTGATGAGAATCACTTTCATTGAAAGGGGTTGCCAAGGTTACAAAAAACTACGAGTTTCCTGAAATCTCAGCAAACATTTTTTCACCCAATCTTGATGATACTTGCAGGTAATGATCAGTACACCAATCCCACTTGGCTCACCAAAATTCGTTCTTCTCGGTTAAACCGTTCCTTTGCAGGAACCGTTTTCATGTTTAGGTTTCACTCTGTTTTCTCTTATATGGATACATGTACTTGGAACTCTAAATCAAACACGGTTTGTACTCCCTCTTTGAAACTCGGCACAATAATGTAGTTCCAAGTTCTATCGCTATGGTTTGTGTCCTATTGAAGTAGCCCCAAGCAGAGACTGACGAGAATCACTTTCATTGAAAGGGGTTGCCAAGCTTCCAAAAAACTACGAGTTTCCTGAAATCCCAGCAAACATTTGTTTCACCCAATCTTGATGATACTTGCAGGTAATGATCAGTACACCATCCCACTGGCTCACCAAATTTCGTTCTTCTCGGTTTAAACCGTTCCTTTGCAGGAACCGTTTTCATGTTTAGGTTTCACTCTGTTTTCTCCTATATGGATACATGTAGTTGGAAATCTAAATCAAACAACGGTTTGCGCTAGCTCTTTGAAACTTGGCACAATAATGTAATTCCAAGTTCTATCGCTATGGTTTGTGTCCTATTGAAGTAGCCCCAAGCAGAGACTGACGAGAATCACTTTCATTGAAAGGGGTTGCCAAGCTTCCAAAAAACTACGAGTTTCCTGAAATCTCAGCAAACATTTTTTCACCCAATCTTGATGATACTTGCAGGTAATGATCAGTACACAATCCCACTTGGCTCACCAAATTTCGTCGTTCTCTGTTAAACCGTTCCTTGGCAGGAACCGTTTTCATGTTTAGGTTTCACTCTGTTTTCTCCTATGTGGATTCATGGTAGTTGGAACTCTAAAATCAAACACGGTTTGTGCTAGCTCTTTGAAACTTGGCACAATAATGTAGTTCCAAGTTCTATCGCTATGGTTAGTGTCCTATTGAAGTAGCCCCAAGCAGAGACTGACGAGAATCACTTTCATTGAAAGGGTTGCCAAGCTTCCAAAAAACTTACGGAGTTTCCTGAAATCTCAGCAAACATTTTTCACCCAATCTTGATGATACTGGCAGGTAATGATCAGTACACCAATCCCACTTGGCTCACCTAATTTCGTTCTTTTCGGTTAAATCGTTCCTTTGCAGGAACCGTTTTCATGTTTAGGTTTGACTCTGTTTTCTCCTATATGGATACATGTAGTTGGAACTCTAAATCAAACACGGTTTGTGCTAGCTCTTTGAAACTTGGCACAATAATGTAGTTCCAAGTTCTATCGCTATGGTTTGTGTCCTATTGAAGTATCCCCAAGCAGAGACTGATGAGAATCACTTTCATTGAAAGGGGTTGCCAAGGTTACAAAAATCTACGAGTTTCCTGAAATCTCAGGAAACATTTTTTCACCCAATCTTGATGATACTTGCAGGTAATGATCAGTACACCAATCCCAATTGGCTCACCAAAATTCGTTCTTCTCGGTTAAACCGTTCCTTTGCAGGAACCGTTTTCAATGTTTAGGTTTCACTCTGTTTTCTCTTATATGGATACATGTACTTGGAACTCTAAATCAAACACGGTTTGTGCTCCCTCTTTGAAACTCGGCACAATAATGTAGTTCCAAGTTCTATCACTATGGTTTGTGTCCTATTGAAGTAGCCCAAGCAGAGACTGACGAGAATCACTTTCATTGAAAGGGGTTGCCAAGCTTCCAAAAAACTACGAGTTTCCTGAAATCTCAGCAAACATTTTTTCACCCAATCTTGATGATACTTGCAGGTAATGATCAGTACACCAATCCCACTGGGCTCACCAAATTTCGTTCTTCTCGGTTAAACCGTTCCTTTGCAGGAACCGTTTTCATGTTTAGGTTTCACTCTGTTTTCTCCTATATGGATACATGTAGTTGGAAATCTATATCAAACACGGTTTGCGCTAGCTCTTTGAAAACTTGGCACAATAATGCAATTCCAAGTTCTATCGCTATGGTTTGTGTCCTATTGAAGTAGCCCCAAGCAGAGACTGACAGAATCACTTTCATTGAAAGGGGTTGCCAAGCTTCCAAAAAACTACGAGTTTCCTGAAATCTCAGCAAACATTTTTTCACCCAATCTTGATGATACTTGCAGGTAAAGATTCAGTACACCAATCCCACTTGGCTCACCAAATTTCGTCGTTCTCGGTTAAACCGTTCCTTTGGCAGGAACCGTTTTCATGTTTAGGTTTCACTCTGTTTTCTCCTATGTGGATCTATGTAGTTGGAACTCTAAATCAAACACGGTTTGTGCTAGCTCTTTGAAACTTGGCACAATAATGTAGTTCCAAGTTCTATCGCTATGGTTTGTGTCCTATTGAAGTAGCCCCAAGCAGAGACTGACGAGAATCACTTTCATTGAAAAGGGGTTGCCAAGCTTCCAAAAAACTACGAGTTTCCTGAAATCTCAGCAAACATTTTTTCACCCAATCTTGATGATACTGGCAGGTAATGATCAGTACACCAATCCCACTTGGCTCACCTAATTTCGTTCTTTTCGGTTAAACCGTTCCTTTGCAGGAACCGTTTTCCCAGTTTAGGGTTTCACTCTGTTTTCTCCTATATGGATACATGTAGTTGGAACTCTAAATCAAACACGGTTTGTGCTAGCTCTTTTGAAACTCGGCACAATAATGTAGTTCCAAGTTCTATCACTATGGTTTGTGTCCTATTGAAGGTAGCCCCAAGCAGAGACTGACGAGAATCACTTTCATTGAAAGGGGTTGCAAGCTTCCCAAAAAACTACGAGTTTCCTGAAATCTCAGCAAACATTTTTCACCCAATCTTGATGATACTGGCAGGTAATGATCAGTACACCAATCCCACTTGGCTCACCTAATTTCGTTCTTTTCGGTTAAACCGTTCCTTTGCAGGAACCGTTTACATGTTTAGGTTTCACTCTGTTTTCTCCTATATGGATACATGTAGTTGGAACTCTAAATCAAACACAGTTTGTGCTAGCTCTTTGAAACTTGGCAAAATAATGTAGTTCCAAGTTCTATCGCTATGGTTTGTGTCCTATTGAAGTAGCCCCAAGCAGAGACTGACGAGAATCACTTTCATTGAAAGGGGTTGCCAAGCTTCCAAAAAACTACGAGTTTCTGAAATCTCAGCAAACATTTTTTCACCCAATCTTGATGATACTTGCAGGTAATGATCAGTACACCAATCCCACTGAGCTGACCAAATTTCGTTCTTCTCGGTTAAACCGTTCCTTTGCAGGAAACGTTTTCATGTTTAGGTTTCACTCTGTTTTCTCCTATATGGATACATGTAGTTGGAACTCTAAATCAAACACGGTTTGTGCTAACTCTTTGAAACTTACCACAATAATGTAGTTCCAAGTTCTATCGCTATGGTTTGTGTCCTATTGAAGTAGCCCCAAGCAGAGACTGACGAGAATCACTTTCATTGAAAGGGGTTAACAATCTTCCAAAATTCTACGAGTTTCCTGAAATCTCAGCAAACATTTTTTCACCCAATCTTGATGATACTTGCAGGTAATGATCAGTACACCAATCCCACTTTGGCTCACCAAATTTCGTTCTTTTTCGGTAAAACCGTTCCTTTGCAGGAACCGTTTTTCATGTTTAAGTTTCACTCTGTTTTCTCTTATATGGATACATGTAGTTGGAACTCTAAATCAAACTCGGTTTGTGCTAGCTCTTTGAAACTCGGCACAATAATGTAGTTCCAAGTTCTATCGCTATGGTTTGTGTCCTATTGAAGTATCCCCAAGCAGATACTGACGAGAATCACTTTCATTTAAAGGGTTGACAAGCTTCCAAAAACTACGAGTTTCCTGAATCTCAGCAAACATTTTTTCACCCAATCTTGATGATACTTGCAGGTAATGATCAGTACACCAATCCCAGTGGGCTCACCAAATTTCGTTCTTCTCGGTTAAACCGTTCCCTTTGCAGGAACCGTTCTCATGTTTAGGTTTCACTCTGTTTTCTCCTATATGGGATACATGTAGTTGCAACTCTAAATCAAACACGGTTTGTGCTAGCTCTTTGAAACTTGGCACAATAGTGTACTTCCAAGTTCTATCGCTATGGTTTGTGTCCTTTGATGTAGCCCCAAGCAGAGACTGACAAGAATCACTTTCATTGAAAGGGGATGCCAAGCTTCCAAAATCTACGAGTTCCTGAAATCTCAGCAAACATTTTTCACCCAATCTTGATGAGACTTGCAGGTAATGATCAGTACACCAATCCCACTTGGCTCACCAAATTTCGTCCTTCTCGGTTAAACCGTTCCTTGGCAGGAACCGTTTTCATGTTTAGGTTTCACTCTGTTTTCTCCTATATGGATTCATGTAGTTGGAACTCTAAATCAAACACGGTTTGTGCTAGCTCTTTGAAATTTCGCACAATAATGTAGTTCCAAGTTCTATCGCTATGGTTTGTGTCCTATTGAAAGTAGCCCCAAGCAGAGACTGACGAGAATCACTTTCATTGAAAGGGGTTGCCAAGCTTCCAAAAAACTACGAGTTTCTGAAATCTCAGCAAACATTTTTACACCCAATCTTGATGAGACTTGCAGGTATTGATCAGTACACCAATCCCACTGGGCTCACCAAATTTCGTTCTTTTCGGTTAATTCCGTTCCTTTGCTGGAACCGTTTTCATGTTTAGGTTTCACTCTGTTTTCTCCTATATGGATACATGTAGTTGGAACTCTAAATCAAACACGGTTTGTGCTAACTCTTTGAAACTTACCACAATAATGTAGTTCCAAGTTCTTTCGCTATGGTTTGTGTCCTATTGAAGTAGCCCCAAGCAGAGACTGACGAGAATCACTTTCATTGAAAGGGGTTGACAAGCTTCCAAAAAACTACTAGTTTCCTGAAATCTCAGCAAACATTTTTTTCACCCAATCTTGATGATACTGGCAGGTAATGATCAGTACACCAATCCCTCTGGGCTCACCAAATTTCGTTCTTCTCAGTTAAACCGTTCCTTGTAGGAACCGTTTTCATGTTTAGGTTTCACTCTGTTTTCTCCTATATGGATACATGTAGTGGGAACTCTAAATCAAACACGGTTTGTGCTAGCTCTTTGAAACTTGGCACAATAATGTAGTTCCAAGTTTTATCGCTATGGTTTGTGTCCTATTGAAGTAGCCCCAAGCAGAGACTGACGAGAATCACTTTCATTGAAAGGGGTTGACAAGCTTCGAAAAAACTACGAGATTCCTGAAATCTCAGCAACCATTTTTTCACCCAATCTTGATGATACTTGCAGGTAATGATCAGTACACCAATCCCACTTGGTTCACCAAATTTCGTTCTTTTCGGTTAAACCGTTCCTTTGCAGGAACCGTTCTCATGTTTAGGTTTCACTCTGTTTTCTCCTATATGGATACATGTAGTTGGAACTTTAAATCAAACACGGTTTGTGCTAGCTCTTTGAAACTTGGCACAATAATGTAGTTCCAAGTTCTATCGCTATGGTTTGGTGTCCTATTGAAGTATCCCCAAGCAGAGACTGATGAGAATCACTTTCATTGAAAGGGGTTGCCAAGGTTACAAAAACTACGAGTTTCCTGAAATCTCAGGAAACATTTTTTCACCCAATCTTGATGATACTTGCAGGTAATGATCAGTACACCAATCCCACTTGCTCACCAAAATTCGTTCTTCTCGGTTAAACCGTTCCTTTGCAGGAACGGTTTTCATGTTTAGGTTTCACTCTCTTTTCTCTTATATGGATACATGTACTTGGAACTCTAAATCAAACACGGTTTGTGCTCCCTCTTTGAAACTCGGCACAATAATGTAGTTCCAAGTTCTATCGCTATGGTTTGTGTCCTATTGAAGTAGCCCCAAGCAGAGACTGACGAGAATCACTTTCATTGAAAGGGGTTGCCAAGCTTCCAAAAAACTACGAGTTTCCTGAAATCTCAGCAAACATTTTTTCACCCAATCTTGATGATACTTGCAGGTAATGATCAGTACACCAATCCCAGTTGGCTCACCAAATTTCGTTCTTCTCGGTTAAACTGTTCCTTTGCAGGAAGCGTTTTCATGTTTAGGTTTCACTCTGTTTTCTCCTATATGGATACATGTAGTTGGAACTCTAAATCAAACACGGTTTGTGCTAGCTCTTTGAAACTTGGCACAATAATGTAGTTCCAAGTTCTATCGCTATGGTTTGTGTCCTATTGAAGTAGCTCCAAGCAGATACTGACGAGAATCACTTTCATTGAAAGGGTTTGACAAGCTTCCAAAAAACTACGAGTTTCCTGAAATCTCAGCAACCATATTTTCACCCAATCTTGATGATACTTGCAGGTAATGATCAGTACACCAATCCCACTTGGTTCACCAAATTTCGTTCTTCTCAGTTAAACCGTTCCTTTGCAGGAACCGTTTTCATATTTAGGTTTCACTCTGTTTTCTCCTATATGGATACATGTAGGTGGAACTCTAAATCAAACACGGTTTGTGCTAGCTCTTTGAAACTCGGCACAATAATGTAGTTCCAAGTTCTATCACTATGGTTTGTGTCCTATTGAAGTAGCCCCAAGCAGAGACTGACGAGAATCACTTTCATTGAAAGGGGTAGACAAACTTCCAAAAAACTACGAGATTCCTGAAATCTCAGCAAACATTTTTTCACCCAATCTTGATGATACTTGCAGGTAATGATCAGTACACCAATCCCACTTGGCTCACCAAAATTCGTTCTTCTCGTTTAAACCGTTCCTTTGCAGGAACCGTTTTCATGTTTAGGTTTCACTCTGTTTTCTCCTATATGGATACATGTAGTTGGAAATCTAAATCAAACACTGTTTGCGCTAGCTCTTTGAAACTTGGCACAATAATGTAATTCCAAGTTCTATCGCGATGGTTTGTGTCCTATTGAAGTAGCCCCAAGCAGAGACTGACGAGAATCACTTTCATTGAAAGGGATTGCCAGGCTTCCAAAAAACTACGAGTTTCCTGAAATCTCAGAAAACATTTTTTCACCCAATATTGATGATACTTGCAGGTATTTATCAGTACACCAATCCCAGTGGGCTCACCAAAATTCGTTCTTCTCGGTTAAACCGTTCCTTTGCAGGAACCGTTCTCATGTTTAGGTTTCACTCTGTTTTGTCCTATATGGATACATGTAGTTGGAACTCTAAATCAAACACGGTTTGTGCTAGCTCTTTGAACCTTGGCACAATAATGTAGTTCCAAGTTCTATCGCTATGGTTTGTGTCCTATTGAAGTATCCCCAAGCAGAGACTGATGAGAATCACTTTCATTGAAAGGGGTTGCCAAGGTTACAAAAAACTACGAGTTTCCTGAAATCTCAGCAAACATTTTTTCACCCAATCTTGATGATACTTGCAGGTAATGATCAGTACACCAATCCCACTTGGCTCACCAAAATTCGTTCTTCTCGGTTAAACCGTTCCTTTGCAGGAACCGTTTTCATGTTTAGGTTTCACTCTGTTTTCTCCTATATGGATACATGTAGTTGGAAATCTAAATCAAACACGGTTTGCGCTAGCTCTTTGAAACTTGGCACAATAATGTAATTCCAAGTTCTATCGCGATGGTTTGTGTCCTATTGAAGTAGCCCCAAGCAGAGACTGACGAGAATCACTTTCATTGAAAGGGGTTGCCAAGCTTCCAAAAAACTACGAGTTTCCTGAAATCTCAGCAAACATTTTTTCACCCAATCTTGATGATACTTGCAGGTAATGATCAGTACACCAATCCCACTTGGCTCACCAAATTTCGTCCTTCTCGGTTAAACCGTTCCTTGGCATGAACCGTTTTCATGTTTAGGTTTCACTCTGTTTTCTCCTATATGGATACATGTAGCTGCAACTCTAAATCAAACACGGTTTGTGCTAGCTCTTTGAAACTTGGCACAATAATGTAGTTGCAAGTTCTATCGCTATGGTTTGTGTCCTATTGATGTAGCCCCAAGCAGAGACTGACGAGAATCACTTTCATTGAAAGGGGGTTGCCAAGCTTCCAAAAAACGACGAGTTTCCTGAAATCTCAGCAAACATTTTTTCACCCAATCTTGATGAGACTGGCAGGTAATGATCAGTACACCAATCCCACTTGGCTCACCAAATTTCGTTCTTTTCGGTAAAACCGTTCCTTTGCAGGAACCGTTTTCATGTTTAAGTTTCACTCTGTTTTCTCTTATATGGATATATGTAGTTGGAACTGTAAATCAAACACGGTTTGTGCTAGCTCTTTGAAACGTGGCACAATAATGTAGTTCCAAGTTCTATCACTATGTTTGTGTCCTATTGAAGTAGCCCCAAGCAGAGACTGACGAGAATCACTTTCATTGAAAGGGGTTGCCAAAGGTTCCAAAAAACTACGAGTTTCCTGAAATCTCAGGAAACATTTTTTTCACCCAATCTTGATGATACCTGCAGGTAATGATCAGTACACCAATCCACTTGGGCTCACCAAAATTACTTCTTCTCGGTTAAACCGTTCCTTTGCAGGAACCGTTTTCATGTTTAGGATTCACTCTGTTTTCTCCTATATGGATACATCTAGTTGGAACTCTAAATCAAACACGGTTTGTGCTAGCTTTTTGAAACTGGCACAATAATGTAGTCCAAGTTCTATCGCTATGGTTTGTGTCCTATTGAAGTAGCCCCAAGCAGAGACTGACGAGAATCACTTTCATTGAAAGGGGTTGCCAAGCTTCCAAAAAACTACGAGTTTCCTGAAATCTCAGCAAACATTTTTTCACCCAATCTTGATGATACTGTCAGGTAATGATCAGTACACCAATCCCACTTGGCTCACCTAATTTCGTTCTTCTCGGTTAAACCGTTCCTTTGCAGGAACCGTTTTCATGTTTAGGTTTCCCTCTGTTTTCTCCTATATGGATACATGTAGTTGGAACTCTAAATCAAACACGGTTTGTGCTAGCTCTTTGAAACTTGGCACAATTATGTAGTTCCAAGATCTATCGCTATGGTTTGTGTCCTATTGAAGTAGCCCCAAGCAGATACTGACGAGATTCACTTTCATTGAAAGGGTTTGACAAGCTTCCAAAAAACTACGAGTTTCCTGAAATCTCAGCAACAATATTTTCAACCAATCTTGATGATACTTGCAGGTAATGATCAGTACACCAATCCCACTTGGTTCACCAAATTTCGTTCTTCTCAGTTAAACCGTTCCTTTGCAGGAACCGTTTTCATGTTTAGGTTTCACTCTGTTTTCTCCTATATGGATACATGTATTTGGAACTCTAAATCAAACACGGTTTGTGCTAGCTCTTTGAAACTCGGCACAATAATGTAGTTCCAAGTTCTAACGCTATGGTTTGTGTCCTATTGAAGTACCCCCAAGCAGAGACTGACGAGAATCACTTTCATTGAAAGGGGTTGCCAAGCTTCCAAAAAACTATGAGTTTCCTGAAATCTCAGCAAACATTTTTTCACCCAATCTTGATGATACTTGCAGGTAATGATCAGTACACCAATCCCACTTGGCTCACCAAATTTCGTCCTTCTCGGTTAAACCGTTCCTTGGCAGGAACCGTTTTCATGTTTAGGTTTCATTCTGTTTTCTCCTATGTGGATTCATGTAGTTGGAACTCTAAATCAAACACGGTTTGTGCTAGCTCTTTGAAACTTGGCACAATAATGTAGTTCCAAGTTCTATCGCTATGGTTTGTGTCCTATTGAAGTAGCCCCAAGCAGAGACTGACGAGAATCACTTTCATTGAAAGGGTTTGCCAAGCTTCCAAAAAACTACGAGTTTCCTGAAATCTCAGCAAACATTTTTTCACCCAATCTTGATGATACTGGCACGTAATGATCAGTACACCAATCCCACTTGGCTCACCTAATTTCGTTCTTTTCGGTTAAACCGTTCCTTTGCAGGAACCGTTCTCATGTTTAGGTTTGACTCTGTTTTCTCCTATATGGATACATGTAGTTGGAACTCTAAATCAAACACGGTTTGTGCTAGCTCTTTGAAACTTGGCAAAATAATGTAGTTCCAAGTTCTATCGCTAAGGTTTGTGTCCTATTGAAGTAGCCCCAAGCAGAGACTGCCGAAAATCACTTTCATTGAAAGGGGTTGCCAAGCTTCCAAAAAACTACGAGTTTCCTGAAATCTCAGCAAACATTTTTTCACCCAATCTTGATGATACTTGCAGGTAATGATCAGTACACCAATCCCACTGAGCTCACCAAATTTCGTTCTTCTCGGTTAAACCGTTCCTTTGCAGGAACCGTTTTCATGTTTAGGTTTCACTCTGTTTTCTCCTATATGGATACATGTAGTTGGAATTCTAAATCAAACACGGTTTGTGCTAACTCTTTGAAACTTACCACAATAATGTAGTTCCAAGGTCTATCGCTATGGTTTGTGTCCTATTGAAGTAGCCCCAAGCAGAGACTGACGAGAATCACTTTCATTGAAAGGGGTTGATAAGGTTCCAAAAAACTACGAGTTTCCTGAAATCTCAGGAAACCTTTTTTTCACCCAATCTTGATGATACTTGCAGGTAATGATCAGTACACCAATCCCACTTGGCTCACCAAAATTCGTTCTTCTCGGTTAAACCGTTCCTTTGCAGGAACCGTTTTCATGTTTAGGTTTCACTCTGTTTTCTTCTATATGGATACATGTAGATGGAACTCTAAATCAAACACGGTTTGTGCTAGCTCTTTGAAACTTGGCACAGTAATGTAGTTCCAAGTTCTATCACTATGATTTGTGTCCTATTGAAGTAGCCCCAAGCATAGACTGAGGAGCATCACTTTCATTGAAATGGGTTGCCAAGCTTCCAAAAAACTACGAGTTTCCTGAAATCTCAGCAAACATTTTTTCACCCAAACTTGATGATAATTGCAGGTAATGATCAGTACACCAATTTCACTTGGCTCACCAAATTTCGTTCTTCTCGGTTAAACCGTTCCTTTGCAGGAACCGTTTTCATGTTTAGGTTTCACTCTGTTTTCTCCTATATGGATACATGTAGTTGGAACTCTAAATCAAACACGGTTTGTGCTAGCTTTTTGAAACTGGCACAATAATGTAGTCCAAGTTCTATCGCTATGGTTTGTGTCCTATTGAAGTAGCCCCAAGCAGAGACTGACGAGAATCACTTTCATTGAAAGGGGTTGCCAAGCTTCCAAAAAACTACGAGTTTCCTGAAATCTCAGCAAACATTTTTTCACCCAATCTTGATGATACTTGCAGGTAATGATCAGTACACCAATCCCACTTGGCTCACCAAATTTCGTTCTTCTCGGTTAAACCGTTCCTTTGCAGGAACCGTTTTCATGTTTAGGTTTCACTCTGTTTTCTCCTATATGGATACATGTAGTTGGAACTCTAAATCAAACACGGTTTGTGCTAGCTCTTTGAAACTTGGCACAATAATGTAGTTCCAAGTTCTATCGCTATGGTTTGTGTCCTATTGAAGTAGCCCCAAGCAGATACTGACGAGAATCACTTTCATTGAAAGGGGTTGCCAAGCTTCCAAAAAACTACGAGTTTCCTGAAATCTCAGCAACCATATTTTCACCCAATCTTGATGATACTTGCAGGTAATGATCAGTAACCTAATCCCACTTGGTGCACCAAATTTCGTTCTTCTCAGTTAAACCGTTCCTTTGCAGGAACCGTTTTCATGTTTAGGTTTCACTCTGTTTTCTCCTATATGGATACATGTAGTTGGAACTCTAAATCAAACACGGTTTGTGCTAGCTCTTTGAAACTCGGCACAATAATGTAGTTCCAAGTTCTATCGCTATGGTTTGTGTCCTATAGAAGTAGCCCCAAGCAGAGACTGAGGAGAATCACTTTCATTGAAAGGGGTAGACAAACTTCCAAAAAACTACGAGATTCCTGAAATCTCAGCAACCATCTTTTCACCCAATCTTGATGATACTTGCAGGTAATGATCAGTACACCAATCCCACTTGGTTCACCAAATTTCGTTCTTTTCGGTTAAACCGTTCCTTTGCAGGAACCGTTTTCATGTTAGGTTTCACTCTGTGTTCTCCTATATGGATACATGTAGTTGGAACTGTAAATCAAACACAGTTTGTGCTAGCTCTTTGAAACTTGGCACAATAATGTAGTTCCAAGTTCTATCACTATGATTTGTGTCCTATTGAAGTAGCCCCAAGCATAGACTGAGGAGCATCACTTTCATTGAAAGGGGTTGCCAAGCTTCCAAAAAACTACGAGTTTCCTGAAATCTCAGCAAACATTTTTTCACCCAATCTTGATGATACTTGCAGGTAATGATCAGTACACCAATTTCACTTGGCTCACCAAATTTCGTTCTTTTCGGTAAAACCGTTCCTTTGCAGGAACCATTTTCCTGTTTAGGTTTCCCTCTGTTTTCTCCTATATGGATACATGTAGTTGGAACTCTAAATCAAACACGGTTTGTGCTAGCTTTTTGAAACTGGCACAATAATGTAGTCCAAGTTCTATCCCTATGGTTTGTGTCCTATTGAAGTAGCCCCAAGCAGAGACTGACGAGAATCACTTTCATTGAAAGGGGTTGCCAAGCTTCCAAAAAACTACGAGTTTCCCGAAATCTCAGCAAACATTTTTTCACCCAATCTTGATGATACTTGCAGGTAATGATCAGTACACCAATCCCACTTGGCTCACCAAATTTCGTTCTTCTCGGTTAAACCGTTCCTTTGCAGGAACCGTTTTCATGTTTAGGTTTCACTCTGTTTTCTCCTATATGGATACATGTAGTTGGAACTCTAAATCAAACACGGTTTGTGCTAGCTCGTTGAAACTTGGCACAATATTGTAGTTCCAAGTTCTATCGCTATGGTTTGTGTCCTATTGAAGTAGCCCCAAGCAGATACTGACGAGAATCAATTTCATTGAAAGGGTTTGACAAGCTTCCAAAAAACTACGAGTTTCCTGAAATCTCAGCAACCATATTTTCACCCAATCTTGATGATACTTGCAGGTAATGATCAGTACACCAATCCCACTTGGTTCACCAAATTTCGTTCTTCTCAGTTATACCGTTCCTTTGCAGGAACCGTTTTCATGTTTAGGTTTCACTCTGTTTTCTCCTATATGGATACATGTAGTTGGAACTCTAAATCAAACACGGTTTGTGCTAGCTCTTTGAAACTCGGCACAATAATGTAGTTCCAAGTTCTATCGCTATGGTTTGTGTCCTATTGAAGTAGCCCCAAGCAGAGACTGAGGAGAATCACTTTCATTGAAAGGGGTAGACAAACTTCCAAAAAACTACGAGATTCCTGAAATCTCAGCAACCATTTTTTCACCCAATCTTGATGATACTTGCAGGTAATGATCAGTACACCAATCCCACTTGGTTCACCAAATTTCGTTCTCTTCGGTTAAACCGTTCCTTTGCAGGAACCGTTTTCATGTTAGGTTTCACTCTGTTTTCTCCTATATGGATACATGTAGTTGGAACTGTAAATCAAACACGGTTTGTGCTAGCTCTTTGAAACTTGGCACAATAATGTAGTTCCAAGTTCTATCGCTATGGTTTGTGTCCTATTGAAGTAGCCCCAAGCAGAGACTGAAGAGAATCGCTTTCATTGAAAGGGATTGCCAAGCTTCCAAAAAACTACGAGTTTCCTGAAATCTCAGGAAACATTTTTTCACCCAATCTTGATGATACTTGCAGGTAATGATCAGTACACCAATCCCAGTGGGCTCACCAAATTTCGTTCTTCTCGGTTAAACCGTTCCTTTGCAGGAATCGTTTTCCTGTTTAGGTTTCACTCTGTTTCCTCCTATATGGATACATATAGTTGGAATTCTAAATCAAACACGGTTTGTGCTAGCTCTTTGAAACTTTCACAATAATGTAGTTCCAAGTTCTATCGCTATGGATTGTGTCCTATTGAAGTAGCCCCAAGCAGAGAATGACGAGAATCACTTTAATTGAAAGGGATTGCCAAGCTTCCAAAAATCTACGAGTCCTGAAATCTCAGCAAACATTTTTTCACCCAATATTGATGAGACTTGCAGGTAATGATCGGTACACCAATCCCACTTAGCTCACCAAATTTCGTTCTTCTCGGTTAAACCGTTCCTTTGCAGGAACCGTTTTCATGTTTAGGTTTCACTCTGTTTTCTCTTATATGGATATATGTAGTTGGAACTCTAAATCAAACACGGTTTGTGCTACCTCTTTGAAACGTGGCACAATAATGTAGTTCCAAGTTCTATCGCTATGGTTTTTGTCCTATTGAAGTAGCCCCAAGCAGAGACTGACGAGAATCACTTTCATTGAAACGGGTTGCCAAGCTTCCAAAAAACTACGAGTTTCCTGAAATCTCAGCAAACATTTTTTTCACCCAATCTTGATGATACTTGCAGGTAATGATCAGTACACCAATCCCACCGGGCTCACCAAATTTCGTTCTTCTCGGTTAAACCGTTCATTAGTAGGAACCGTTTTCATGTTTAGGTTTCACTCTGTTTTCTCCTCTATATATACATGTAGTTGGAACTCTAAATCAAACACGGTTTGTGCTATCTCTTTGAAACTTGGCACAATAATGTAGTTCCAAGTTCTTTCGCTATCGTTTGTGTCCTATTGAAGTAGCCCCAAGCAGATACTGACGAGAATCACTTTCATTGAAAGGGTTTGACAAGCTTCCAAAAAAATACGAGTTTCCTGAAATCTCAGCAACCATATTTTCACCCAATCTTGATGATACTTGCAGGTAATGATCAGTACACCAATCCCACTTGGTTCACCAAATTTCGTTCTTCTCGGTTAAACCGTTCATTTGCAGGAACCGTTTTCATGTTTAGGTTTCACTCTGTTTTCTCCTATATGGATACATGTAGTTGGAACTCTAAATCAAACACGGTTTGTGCTAGCTCTTTGAAACTCGGCACAATAAGGTAGTTCCAAGTTTATATCGCTATGGTTTGTGTCCTATTGAAGTAGCCCCAAGCAGAGACTGAGGAGAATCACTTTCATTGAAAGGGGTTGACAAACTTCCAAAAAACTACGAGATTCCTGAAATCTCAGCAACCATTTTTTCACCCAATCTTGATGATACTTGCAGGTAATGATCAGTACACCAATCCCACTTGGTTCACCAAATTTCGTTCTTTTCGGTTAAACCGTTCCTTTGCAGGAACCGTTTTCATGTTAGGTTTCACTCTGTTTTCTCCTATATGGATATATGTAGTTGGAACTCTAAATCAAACACGGTTTGTGCTAGCTCTTTGAAACTCGGCACAATAATGTAGTTCCAAGTTCTATCGCTATGGTTTTTGTCCTATTGAAGTAGCCACAAGCAGCGACTGACGAGAATGACTTTCATTGAAAGGGGTTGCCAAGCTTCGAAAAAACTACGAGTTTCCTGAAATCTCAGGAAACATTTTTCACCCAATCTTGATGATACTTGCAGGTAATGATCAGTACACCAATCCCAGTTGGCTCACCAAATTTCGTTCTTCTCGGTTAAACCGTTCCTTTGCAGGAACCGTTTTCCTGTTTAGGTTTCACTCTGTTTTCTCCTATATGGATACATGTAGTTGGAACACTAAATCAAACACGGTTTGTGCTAGCTCTTTGAAACTTGCACAATAATGTACTTCCAAGTTCTATCGCTATGGTTTGTGTCCTATTGAAGTAGCCCCAAGCAGAGACTGACGAGAATCACTTTCATTGAAAGGGGTTGCCAAGCTTCCAAAACACTACGAGTTTCCTGTAAACTCAGCAAACATTTTTTCATCCAATCTTGATGATACTTGCAGGTAATGATCAGTACACCAATCCCACTTGGCTCACCAAATTTCGTTGTTTTCAGTTAAACCTATCCTTTGCAGAAACCGTTTTCAAGTTTAGGTTTCACTCTGTTTTCTCCTATATGTATACATGTATTTGGAACTCTAAATCAAACACGGTTTGTGCTAGCTTTTTAAAATTGGCACAATAATGTAGTTCCAAGTTCTATCACTATGGTTGGTGTCCTATTGAAGTAGCCCCAAGCAGAGACTGATGAGAATCACTTTCATTGAAAGGGGTTGCCAAGCTTCCAAAAAACTATGAGTTTCCTGAAAACTCAGCAAACATTTTTTCACCCAATCTTGATGATACTTGCAGGTAATGATCAGTACACCAATCCCACTGGGCTCACCAAATTTCGTTCTTCTCGGTTAAACCGTTGCTTTGCAGGAACCGTTTTCATGTTTAGGTTTCACTCTGTTTTCTCCTATATGGATACATGTAGTTGGAACTCTAAATCAAACACGGTTTGTGCTAGCTCTTTGAAACTTGGCACAATAATGTAGTTCCAAGTTCTATCGCTATGGTTTGTGTCCTATTGAAGTAGCCCCAAGCAGATACTGACGATAATAACTTTCATTGAAAGGGTTTGACAAGCTTCCAAAAAACTACGAGATTCCTGAAATCTGAGCAACCATATTTTCACCCAATCTTGATGATACTTGCAGGTAATGATCAGTACACCAATCCCACTTGGTTCACCAAATTTCGTTCTTCTCGGTTAAACCGTTCCTTTGCAGGAACCATTTTCATGTTTAGGTTTCACTCTGTTTTCTCCTATATGGATACATGTAGTTGGAACTCTAAATCAAACACGGTTTGTGCTAGCTCTTTGAAACTCGGCACAATAATGTAGTTCCAAGTTCTATCGCTATGGTTTTTGTCCTATTGAAGTAGCCACAAGCAGAGACTGACGAGAATGACTTTCATTGAAAGGGGTTGCCAAGCTTCGAAAAAACTACGAGTTTCCTGAAATCTCAGGAAACATTTTTTCACCCAATCTTGATGATACTTGCAGGTAATGATCAGTACACCAATCCCAGTGGGCTCACCAAATTTCGTTCTTCTCGGTTAAACCGTTCCTTTGCAGGAACCGTTTTCCTGTTTAGGTTTCACTCTGTTTTCTCCTGTATGGATACATGTAGTTGGAACTGTAAATCAAACACGGTTTGTGCTATCTCTTTGAAACTTGCACAATAGTGTATTTCCAAGTTCTATCGCTATGGTTTGTGTCCTATTGAAGTAGCCCCAAGCAGAGACTGACGAGAATCACTTTCAATGAAAGGGGTTGCCAAGCTTCCAAAAAACTACGAGTTTCCTGTAAACTCAGCAAACATTTTTTCACCCAATCTTGATGATACTTGCAGGTAATGATCAGTACACCAGTCCCACTTGGCTCACCAAATTTCGTTGTTTTCAGTTAAACCTATCCTTTGCAGAAACCGTTTTCAAGTTTAGGTTTCACTCTGTTTTCTCCTATATGGATACATGTATTTGGAACTCTAAATCAAACACGGTTTGTGCTAGCTCTTTGAAACTTGGCACAATAATGTAGTTCCAAGTTCTATCACTATGGTTGGTGTCCTATTGAAGTAGCCCCAAGCAGAGACTGATGAGAATCACTTTCATTGAAAGGGTTTGACAAGCTTCCAAATAACTACGAGATTCCGGAAATCTCAGCAACCATATTTTCACCCAATATTGAACATACTTGCAGGTAATGATCAGTACACCAATCCCACTTGGTTCACCAAATTTCGTTCTTTTCAGTTAAACCGTTCCTTTGCAGGAACCGTTTTCATATTTAGGTTTCACTCTGTTTTCTCCTATATGGATACATGTAGTTGGACTCTAAATCAAACACGGTTTGTGTAGCTCTTTGAAACTTGGCACAATAATGTAGTTCCAAGTTCTATCGCTATGGTTTGTGTCCTATTGAAGTAGCCCCAAGCAGAGACTGATGAGAATCACTTTCATTGAAAGGGGTTGCCAAGCTTCCAAAAAACTACGAGTTTCCTGAAACTCAGCAAACCTTTTTTCACCCAATCTTTATGATACTTGCAGGTAATGATCAGTACACCAATCCCACTGGGCTCACCAAACTTCGTTCTTCTCGGTTAAACCGTTCCTTTGTAGGAACCGTTTTCATGTTTAGGTTTCACTCTGTTTTCTCCTATATGGATACATGTATTTGGAACTCTAAATCAAACACGGTTTGTGCTAGCTCTTTGAAACTTGGCACAATAATGTAGTTCCAAGGTTTATCGCTATGGTTTGTGTCCTATTGAAGTAGCCCCAAGCAGAGACTGACGAGAATCACTTTCATTGAAAGGGGTTGCCAAGCTTCCAAAAATCTACGAGATTCCTGAAATCTCAGCAACCATTTTTTCACCCAATCTTGATGATACTTGCAGGTAATGATCAGTACACCAATCCCACTTGGTTCACCAAATTTCGTTCTTCTCGGTTAAACCGTTCCTTTGCAGAACCGTTTTCATGTTTAGGTTTCACTCTGTTTTCTCCTGTATGATTACATGTATTTGGAACTCTACATCAAACACGGTTTGTGCTAGCTCTTTGAAACTCGGCACAATAATGTAGTTCCAAGTTCTACCGCTATGGTTTGTGTCCAATTGATGTAGCCACAAGCAGAGACTGACGAGAATCACTTTCATTGAAAGGGGTTGCCAAGCTTCCAAAAAACTACGAGTTTCCTGAAATCTCAGCAAACATTTTTTCACCCAATCTTGATGATACTTGCAGGTAATGATCACTACACCAATCCCACTTGGCTCACCAAATTTTGTTCTTTTCGGTTAAGCCGTTCCTTTGCAGAAACTGTTCTCATGTTTAGGTTTCACTCTGTTTTCTCCTATATGGATACATGTATTTGGAACTCTAAATCAAACACGGTTTGTGCTAGCTCTTTGAAACTTGGCACAATTATGTAGTTCCAAGTTCTATCGCTATGGTTTGTGTCCTATTGAAGTAGCCCCAAGCAGAGACTGACGAGAATCACTTCCATTGAAAGGGGTTGCCAAGCTTCCAAAAACCTACGAGTTTCCTGAAATCTCAGCAAACATTTTTTCACCCAATCTTGATGATACTTGCAGGTAATGATCAGTACACCAATCCCACTGGGCTCACCAAATTTCGTTCTTCTCGGTTAAACCGTTCCTTTGCAGGAAACGTTTTCCTGTTTAGGTTTCACTCTGTTTTCTCCTATATGGATTCATGCAGTTGGAACTCTAAATCAAACACGGTTTGTGCTAATTCTTTGAAACTTGGCACAATTATGTAGTTCCAAGTTCTATCGCTATGGATTGTGTCCTATTGAAGTAGCCCCAAGCAGAGACTGACGAGAATCACTTTCATTGAAAGGGGTTGCCAAGCTTCCAAAAAACTACGAGTTTCCTGAAATCTCAGCAAACATTTTTTCACCCAATCTTGATGATACTTGCAGGTAATGATCAGTACACCAATCCCACTGAGCTCACCAAATTTCGTTCTTCTCGGTTAAACCGTTCCTTTGCAGGAACCGTTTTCATATTTAGGTTTCACTCTGTTTTCTCCTATATGGATACATGTAGTTGGAACTCTAAATCAAACACGGTTTGTGCTAACTCTTTGAAACTTACCACAATAATGTAGTTCCAAGTTCTATCGCTATGGTTTGTGTCCTATTGAAGTAGCCCCAAGCAGAGACTGACGAGAATCACTTTCATTGAAAGGGGTTCACAAGCTTCCAAAAAACTACGAGTTTCCTGAAATCTCAGGAAACATTTTTTTCACCCAATCTTGATGATACTTGCAGGTAATGATCAGTACACCAATCCCACTTGGCTCACCAAAATTCGTTCTTCTCGGTTAAACCGTTCCTTTGCAGGAACCGTTTTCATGTTTAGGTTTCACTCTGTTTTCTTCTATATGGATACATGTAGTTGGAACTCTAAATCAAACACGGTTTGTGCTAGCTCTTTGAAACTTGGCACAATAATGTAGTTCCAAGTTCTATCACTATGATTTGTGTCCTATTGAAGTAGCCCCAAGCATAGACTGAGGAGCATCACTTTCATTGAAAGGGGTTGCCAAGCTTCCAAAAAACTACGAGTTTCCTGAAATCTCAGCAAACATTTTTTCACCCAATCTTGATGATACTTGCAGGTAATGATCAGTACACCAATTTCACTTGGCTCACCAAATTTCGTTCTTCTCGGTTAAACCGTTCCTTTGCAGGAACCGTTTTCCTGTTTAGGTTTCCCTCTGTTTTCTCCTATATGGATACATGTAGTTGGAACTCTAAATCAAACACGGTTTGTGCTAGCTTTTTGAAACTGGCACAATAATGTAGTCCAAGTTCTATCGCTATGGTTTGTGTCCTATTGAAGTAGCCCCAAGCAGAGACTGACGAGAATCACTTTCATTGAAAGGGGTTGCAAGGTTCCAAAAAACTACGAGTTTCCCGAAATCTCAGCAAACATTTTTTCACCCAATCTTGATGATAATTGCAGGTAATGATCAGTACACCAATCCCACTTGGCTCACCAAATTTCGTTCTTCTCGGTTAAACCGTTCCTTTGCAGGAACCGTTTTCATGTTTAGGTTTCACTCTGTTTTCTCCTATATGGATACATGTAGTTGGAACTCTAAATCAAACACGGTTTGTGCTAGCTCGTTGAAACTTGGCACAATAATGTAGTTCCAAGTTCTATCGCTATGGTTTGTGTCCTATTGAAGTAGCCCCAAGCAGATACTGACGAGAATCACTTTCACTGAAAGGGTTTGACAAGCTTCCAAAAAACTACGAGTTTCCTGAAATCTCAGCAACCATATTTTCACCCAATCTTGATGATACTTGCAGGTAATGATCAGTACACCAATCCCACTTGGTTCACCAAATTTCGTTCTTCTCGGTTAAACCGTTCCTTTGCAGGAACCGTTTTCATGTTTAGGTTTCACTCTGTTTTCTCCTATATGGATACATGTAGTTGGAACTCTAAATCAAACACGGTTTGTGCTAGCTCTTTGAAACTCGGCACAATAATGTAGTTCCAAGTTCTATCGCTATGGTTTGTGTCCTATTGAAGTAGCCCCAAGCAGAGACTGAGGAGAATCACTTTCATTGAAAGGGGTAGACAAACTTCCAAAAAACTACGAGATTCCTGAAATCTCAGCAATCATTTTTTCACCCAATCTTGATGATACTTGCAGGTAATGATCAGTACACCAATCCCACTTGGTTCACCAAATTTCGTTCTCTTCGGTTAAACCGTTCCTTTGCAGGAACCGTTTTCATGTTAGGTTTCACTCTGTTTTCTCCTATATGGATACATGTAGTTGGAACTGTAAATCAAACACGGTTTGTGCTAGCTCTTTGAAACTTGGCACAATAATGTAGTTCCAAGTTCTATCGCTATGGTTTGTGTCCTATTGAAGTAGCCCCAAGCAGAGACTGACGAGAATCGCTTTCATTGAAAGGGATTGCCAAGCTTCCAAAAAACTAAGAGTTTCCTGAAATCTCAGGAAACATTTTTTCACCCAATCTTGATGATACTTGCAGGTAATGATCAGTACACCAATCCCACTGGGCTCATCAAATTTCGTTCTTCTCGGTTAAACCGTTCCTTTGCAGGAATCGTATTCCTGTTTAGGTTTCACTCTGTTTCCTCCTATATGGATACATATAGTTGGAATTCTAAATCAAACACGGTTTGTGCTAGCTCTTTGAACCTTTCACAATAATGTAGTTCCAAGTTCTATCGCTATGGTTTGTTTCCTATTGAAGTATCCCGAAGTAGAGACTGACGAGAATCACTTTCATTGAAAGGAGTTGCCAAGCTTCCAAAAAACTACGAGTTTCCTGAAATCTCAGCAAACATTTTTTCACCCAATCTTGATGAGACTTGCAGTTAATGATCAGTACACCAATCCCACTTGGCTCACCAAATTTCGTTCTTTTCGGTTAAACCGTTCCTTTGCAGAAACTGTTTTCATGTTTAGGTTTCACTCTGTTTTCTCCTATATGGATACATGCAGTTGGAACTCTAAATCAAACACGGTTTGTGCTAGCTCTTTGAAACTTGGCACAATTATGTAGTTCCATGTTCTATCGCTATGGATTGTGTCCTATTGAAGTAGCCCCAAGCAGAGACTGACGAGAATCACTTTAATTGAAAGGGATTGCCAAGCTTCCAAAAATCTACGAGTTTCCTGAAATCTCAGCAAACATTTTTTCACCCAATCTTGATGAGACTTGCAGGTAATGATCGGTACACCAATCCCACTTAGCTCACCAAATTTCGTTCTTCTCGGTTAAACCGTTCCTTTGCAGGAACCGTTTTCATGTTTAGGTTTCACTCTGTTTTCTCTTATATGGATATATGTAGTTGGAACTCTAAATCAAACACGGTTTGTGCTACCTCTTTGAAACGTGGCACAATAATGTAGTTCCAAGTTCTATCGCTATGGTTTTTGTCCTATTGAAGTAGCCCCAAGCAGAGACTGACGAGAATCACTTTCATTGAAACGGGTTGCCAAGCTTCCAAAAAACTACGAGTTTCCTGAAATCTCAGCAAACATTTTTTCACCCAATCTTGATGATACTTGCAGGTAATGATCAGTACACCAATCCCACCGGGCTCACCAAATTTCGTTCTTCTCGGTTAAACCGTTCATTAGTAGGAACCGTTTTCATGTTTAGGTTTCACTCTGTTTTCTCCTCTATATATACATGTAGTTGGAACTCTAAATCAAACACGGTTTGTGCTAGCTCTTTGAAACTTGGCACAATAATGTAGTTCCAAGTTCTATCGCTATGGTTTGTGTCCTATTGAAGTAGCCCCAAGCAGATACTGACGAGAATCACTTTCATTGAAAGGGTTTGACAAGCTTCCAAAAAACTACGAGTTTCCTGAAATCTCAGCAACCATATTTTCACCCAATCTTGATGATACTTGCAGGTAATGATCAGTACACCAATCCCACTTGGTTCACCAAATTTCGTTCTTCTCGGTTAAACCGTTCCTTTGCAGGAACCGTTTTCATGTTTAGGTTTCACTCTGTTTTCTCCTATATGGATACATGTATTTGGAACTCTAAATCAAACACGGTTTGTGCTAGCTCTTTGAAACTCGGCACAATAAGGTAGTTCCAAGTTTATATCGCTATTTTTTGTGTCCTATTGAAGTAGCCCCAAGCAGAGACTGAGGAGAATCACTTTCATTGAAAGGGGTTGACAAACTTCCAAAAAACTACGAGATTCCTGAAATCTCACCAACCATTTTTTCACCCAATCTTGATGATACTTGCAGGTAATGATCAGTACACCAATCCCACTTGGTTCACCAAATTTCGTTCTTTTCGGTTAAACCGTTCCTTTGCAGGAACTGTTTTCATGTTAGGTTTCACTCTGTTTTCTCCTATATGGATATATGTAGTTGGAACTCTAAATCAAACACGGTTTGTGCTAGCTCTTTGAAACTCGGCACAATAATGTAGTTCCAAGTTCTATCGCTATGGTTTTTGTCCTATTGAAGTAGCCACAAGCAGAGACTGACGAGAATGACTTTCATTGAAAGGGGTTGCCAAGCTTCGAAAAAACTACGAGTTTCCTGAAATCTCTGGAAACATTTTTTCACCCAATCTTGATGATACTTGCAGGGAATGATCAGTACACCAATCCCAGTGGGCTCACCAAATTTCGTTCTTCTCGGTTAAACCGTTCCTTTGCAGGAACCGTTTTCCTGTTTAGGTTTCACTCTGTTTTCTCCTATATGGATACATGTAGTTGGAACTGTAAATCAAACACGGTTTGTGCTAGCTCTTTGAAACTTGCACAATAATGTACTTCCAAGTTCTATCGCTATGGTTTGTGTCCTATTGAAGTAGCCCCAAGCAGAGACTGACGAGAATCACTTTCATTGAAAGGGGTTGCCAAGCTTCCAAAAAACTACGAGATTCCTGTAAACTCAGCAAACATTTTTTCACCCAATCTTGATGATACTTGCAGGTAATGATCAGTACACCAATCCCACTTGGCTCACCAAATTTCGTTGTTTTCAGTTAAACCTATCCTTTGCAGAAACCGTTTTCAAGTTTAGGTTTCACTCTGTTTTCTCCTATATGGATACATGTATTTGGAACTCTAAATCAAACACGGTTTGTGCTAGCTTTTGAAACTTGGCACAATAATGTAGTTCCAAGTTCTATCACTATGGTTGGTGTCCTATTGAAGTAGCCCCAAGCAGAGACTGATGAGAATCACTTTCATTGAAAGGGGTTGCCAAGCTTCCAAAAAACTATGAGTTTCCTGAAATCTCAGCATACATTTTTTCACCCAATCTTGATGATACTTGCAGGTAATGATCAGTACACCAATCCCACTGGGCTCACCAAATTTCGTTCTTCTCGGTTAAACCGTTGCTTTGCAGGAACCGTTTTCATGTTTAGGTTTCACTCTGTTTTCTCTTATATGGATATATGTAGTTGGAACTCTAAATCAAACACGGTTTGTGCTACCTCTTTGAAACGTGGCACAATAATGTAGTTCCAAGTTCTATCGCTATGGTTTTTGTCCTATTGAAGTAGCCCCAAGCAGAGACTGACGAGAATCACTTTCATTGAAACGGGTTGCCAAGCTTCCAAAAAACTACGAGTTTCCTGAAATCTCAGCAAACATTTTTTCACCCAATCTTGATGATACTTGCAGGTAATGATCAGTACACCAATCCCACCGGGCTCACCAAATTTCGTTCTTCTCGGTTAAACCGTTCATTAGTAGGAACCGTTTTCATGTTTAGGTTTCACTCTGTTTTCTCCTCTATATATACATGTAGTTGGAACTCTAAATCAAACACGGTTTGTGCTAGCTCTTTGAAACTTGGCACAATAATGTAGTTCCAAGTTCTATCGCTATGGTTTGTGTCCTATTGAAGTAGCCCCAAGCAGATACTGACGAGAATCACTTTCATTGAAAGGGTTTGACAAGCTTCCAAAAAACTACGAGTTTCCTGAAATCTCAGCAACCATATTTTCACCCAATCTTGATGATACTTGCAGGTAATGATCAGTACACCAATCCCACTTGGTTCACCAAATTTCGTTCCTCTCGGTTAAACCGTTCCTTTGCAGGAACCGTTTTCATGTTTAGGTTTCACTCTGTTTTCTCCTATATGGATACATGTATTTGGAACTCTAAATCAAACACGGTTTGTGCTAGCTCTTTGAAACTCGGCACAATAAGGTAGTTCCAAGTTTATATCGCTATTTTTTGTGTCCTATTGAAGTAGCCCCAAGCAGAGACTGAGGAGAATCACTTTCATTGAAAGGGGTTGACAAACTTCCAAAAAACTACGAGATTCCTGAAATCTCAGCAACCATTTTTTCACCCAATCTTGATGATACTTGCAGGTAATGATCAGTACACCAATCCCACTTGGTTCACCAAATTTCGTTCTTTTCGGTTAAACCGTTCCTTTGCAGGAACCGTTTTCATGTTAGGTTTCACTCTGTTTTCTCCTATATGGATATATGTAGTTGGAACTCTAAATCAAACACGGTTTGTGCTAGCTCTTTGAAACTCGGCACAATAATGTAGTTCCAAGTTCTATCGCTATGGTTTTTGTCCTATTGAAGTAGCCACAAGCAGAGACTGACGAGAATGACTTTCATTGAAAGGGGTTGCCAAGCTTCGAAGAAACTACGAGTTTCCTGAAATCTCTGGAAACATTTTTTCACCCAATCTTGATGATACTTGCAGGGAATGATCAGTACACCAATCCCAGTGGGCTCACCAAATTTCGTTCTTCTCGGTTAAACCGTTCCTTTGCAGGAACCGTTTTCCTGTTTAGGTTTCACTCTGTTTTCTCCTATATGGATACATGTAGTTGGAACTGTAAATCAAACACGGTTTGTGCTAGCTCTTTGAAACTTGCACAATAATGTACTTCCAAGTTCTATCGCTATGGTTTGTGTCCTATTGAAGTAGCCCCAAGCAGAGACTGACGAGAATCACTTTCATTGAAAGGGGTTGCCAAGCTTCCAAAAAACTACGAGTTTCCTGTAAACTCAGCAAACATTTTTTCACCCAATCTTGATGATACTTGCAGGTAATGATCAGTACACCAATCCCACTTGGCTCACCAAATTTCGTTGTTTTCAGTTAAACCTATCCTTTGCAGAAACCGTTTTCAAGTTTAGGTTTCACTCTGTTTTCTCCTATATGGATACATGTATTTGGAACTCTAAATCAAACACGGTTTGTGCTAGCTCTTTGAAACTTGGCACAATAATGTAGTTCCAAGTTCTATCACTATGGTTGGTGTCCTATTGAAGTAGCCCCAAGCAGAGACTGATGAGAATCACTTTCATTGAAAGGGGTTGCCAAGCTTCCAAAAAACTATGAGTTTCCTGAAATCTCAGCATACATTTTTTCACCCAATCTTGATGATACTTGCAGGTAATGATCAGTACACCAATCCCACTGGGCTCACCAAATTTCGTTCTTCTCGGTTAAACCGTTGCTTTGCAGGAACCGTTTTCATGTTTAGGTTTCACTCTGTTTTCTCCTATATGGATACATGTAGTTGGAACTCTAAATCAAACACGGTTTGTGCTACCTCTTTAAAACGTGGCACAATAATGTAGTTCCAAGTTCTATCGCTATGGTTTTTGTCCTATTGAAGTAGCCCCAAGCAGAGACTGACGAGAATCACTTTCATTGAAACGGGTTGCCAAGCTTCCAAAAAACTACGAGTTTCCTGAAATCTCAGCAAACATTTTTTCACCCAATCTTGATGATACTTGCAGGTAATGATCAGTACACCAATCCCACCGGGCTCACCAAATTTCGTTCTTCTCGGTTAAACCGTTCATTAGTAGGAACCGTTTTCATGTTTAGGTTTCACTCTGTTTTCTCCTCTATATATACATGTAGTTGGAACTCTAAATCAAACACGGTTTGTGCTAGCTCTTTGAAACTTGGCACAATAATGTAGTTCCAAGTTCTATCGCTATGGTTTGTGTCCTATTGAAGTAGCCCCAAGCAGATACTGACGAGAATCACTTTCATTGAAAGGGTTTGACAAGCTTCCAAAAAACTACGAGTTTCCTGAAATCTCAGCAACCATATTTTCACCCAATCTTGATGATACTTGCAGGTAATGATCAGTACACCAATCCCACTTGGTTCACCAAATTTCGTTCTTCTCGGTTAAACCGTTCCTTTGCAGGAACCGTTTTCATGTTTAGGTTTCACTCTGTTTTCTCCTATATGGATTCATGTATTTGGAACTCTAAATCAAACACGGTTTGTGCTAGCTCTTTGAAACTCGGCACAATAAGGTAGTTCCAAGTTTATATCGCTATGGTTTGTGTCCTATTGAAGTAGCCCCAAGCAGAGACTGAGGAGAATCACTTTCATTGAAAGGGGTTGACAAACTTCCAAAAAACTACGAGATTCCTGAAATCTCAGCAACCATTTTTTCACCCAATCTTGATGATACTTGCAGGTAATGATCAGTACACCAATCCCACTTGGTTCACCAAATGTCGTTCTTTTCGGTTAAACCGTTCCTTTGCAGGAACCGTTTTCATGTTAGGTTTCACTCTGTTTTCTCCTATATGGATATATGTAGTTGGAACTCTAAATCAAACACGGTTTGTGCTAGCTCTTTGAAACTCGGCACAATAATGTAGTTCCAAGTTCTATCGCTATGGTTTTTGTCCTATTAAAGTAGCCCCAAGCAGAGACTGACGAGAATGACTTTCATTGAAAGGGGTTGCCAAGCTTCGAAAAAACTACGAGTTTCCTGAAATCTCTGGAAACATTTTTTCACCCAATCTTGATGATACTTGCAGGGAATGATCAGTACACCAATCCCAGTGGGCTCACCAAATTTCGTTCTTCTCGGTTAAACCGTTCCTTTGCAGGAACCGTTTTCCTGTTTAGGTTTCACTCTGTTTTCTCCTATATGGATACATGTAGTTGGAACTGTAAATCAAACACGGTTTGTGCTAGCTCTTTGAAACTTGCACAATAATGTACTTCCAAGTTCTATCGCTATGGTTTGTGTCCTATTGAAGTAGCCCCAAGCAGAGACTGACGAGAATCACTTTCATTGAAAGGGGTTGCCAAGCTTCCAAAAAACTACGAGTTTCCTGTAAACTCAGCAAACATTTTTTCACCCAATCTTGATGATACTTGCAGGTAATGATCAGTACACCAATCCCACTTGGCTCACCAAATTTCGTTGTTTTCAGTTAAACCTATCCTTTGCAGAAACCGTTTTCAAGTTTAGGTTTCACTCTGTTTTCTCCTATATGGATACATGTATTTGGAACTCTAAATCAAACACGGTTTGTGCTAGCTCTTTGAAACTTGGCACAATAATGTAGTTCCAAGTTCTATCACTATGGTTGGTGTCCTATTGAAGTAGCCCCAAGCAGAGACTGATGAGAATCACTTTCATTGAAAGGGGTTGCCAAGCTTCCAAAAAACTATGAGTTTCCTGAAATCTCAGCATACATTTTTTCACCCAATCTTGATGATACTTGCAGGTAATGATCAGTACACCAATCCCACTGGGCTCACCAAATTTCGTTCTTCTCGGTTAAACCGTTGCTTTGCAGGAACCGTTTACATGTTTAGGTTTCACTCTGTTTTCTCCTATATGGATACATGTAGTTGGAACTCTAAATCAAACACGGTTTGTGCTACCTCTTTAAAACGTGGCACAATAATGTAGTTCCAAGTTCTATCGCTATGGTTTTTGTCCTATTGAAGTAGCCCCAAGCAGAGACTGACGAGAATCACTTTCATTGAAACGGGTTGCCAAGCTTCCAAAAAACTACGAGTTTCCTGAAATCTCAGCAAACATTTTTTCACCCAATCTTGATGATACTTGCAGGTAATGATCAGTACACCAATCCCACCGGGCTCACCAAATTTCGTTCTTCTCGGTTAAACCGTTCATTAGTAGGAACCGTTTTCATGTTTAGGTTTCACTCTGTTTTCTCCTCTATATATACATGTAGTTGGAACTCTAAATCAAACACGGTTTGTGCTAGCTCTTTGAAACTTGGCACAATAATGTAGTTCCAAGTTCTATCGCTATGGTTTGTGTCCTATTGAAGTAGCCCCAAGCAGATACTGACGAGAATCACTTTCATTGAAAGGGGTTGCCAAGCTTCCAAAAAACTACGAGTTTCCTGAAATCTCAGCAACCATATTTTCACCCAATCTTGATGATACTTGCAGGTAATGATCAGTACACCAATCCCACTTGGTTCACCAAATTTCGTTCTTCTCGGTTAAACCGTTCCTTTGCAGGAAC